>NC_030684.2:20937120-21146917 GCF_000004195.4 Xenopus tropicalis | reverse complement strand
CTAAAAATGCAGCAGGTTAGATTTCCCCATTGAAAATCTATAGTTAAAATCTGATTGACCCACTTTTTCTAACCGCAGTTCCCTGGTGACGAGCTCTGCAAAGTTTGGGGACCTTAGTTTTAATATTTAAAGAATGGCAGCAGTTTAAATTTAAACCTGATTGAAAGTTCTCTCACTGACCAACTGTGAAAAGTTTGGGGACCCTGGGGTTAATACCGTGAGAATGGCAGCAGGTTGGATTTCCCCATTAAAAGTCATTACATAAAATCTAATTGGCTGTTGGTGGCTCTGCCCACTTTTCCTAACCTTAAACCGCAGTTACCTGGTGCCTAACCCTGCAAAGTTTGGGGGCCCCGGCGTTATTACTGTGAGACTGGCAGCAGGTTGGATTTCTGCCGAGCCAATAGGTAAAATCTGATTGGCTGTGCACAGCTCCGCCCACTTTTGGGCATCCAACAATCATCATATTTTCATTCAGGCTGAGCCCATGACTGTGTGATTCAAGTTTGGGGAGTGTCGCCTCAAAGCTGTAAGATTGGCAGCAGTTCTAAAATCTTCCTTGTCAAAGTCAATGGAAATATTGGGGGGTTCGGAGCGGCACGGGGGGTGGGATCCCTTAGAAAAGCACAAGCAGCCAGCTCCGCTATAGGGCGAAGAAGTGTGGGGAGTTCGGGTGTTGTACCCTAAACCTGTAGGAGGAGTAGCGTTTAGAAAATGGGGGGCGCTAAGAATAAGAAGCTGAAGGGGAGGAACAGTCGGGGGGTTCAGCCCAACACAATTACCCCTGAGCCCCAGCAATATCCGCACGGATTCTCTAGCCGGAACTGTACCCTCTGAGCATCACTGTACAGAACCGGCTCCAGCAGCCCCATTACATGTTATTGGCTTTCAGCCCAATCCCCTCATCTACACAATTCACTATTATAAGTGTTTATTGGGCTTCATGAGCAACACAAACCCAAAGCCCATTCTCACATGAATTTATTCAGAGCCGGGAGTGCGAGGCTACCAACCAATCAGGTTGGACTCTCACGCTTAGCAAATGGCCAAACGGATTGTGGGAACCAACCTCTGAGCGATATGAAATTATCCCGTGTAAGTGATTGTATTCTACGCGGTAAAGTCGTAATTTCAAATCTAATCACTCTATTAAGCTGATTAATGAACTAATCGATCGTTTGCTCCATATTAAATATCCCATACATTAATATGTACAGTCATACAGTTCCAACAACGTTCCCACCCCTTCAACAGTTGTTTAAACCAGGGTCGGACTGGGGGGTGAAAGGCCCACCGGGCCTCCCGCCCCAGGGCTCCTGCAGGTGCCCCGCCCCTAACCCCCCCACAGGGGCCCCGCCCCTAAACCCCCCCTCCCTGCAGGGCCCCCCTAACCCCCCTTGCACGGCCCCCCCACCCGACATCTTTACCGCGAGTGCGTAAATTTTACGCGTCAGGGGAGCAGCGGTCGGGCAGAGGGAGCACCGGCAAGGGTCGGGTCTGGGCCACCTGGGCCCACTAGAGCTGGGGCCCACCGGGATTTTTCCCAGTCTGACTCTGGTTCAAACCATACGATCGGATCTTTTCTCCAAATTTTTTTTGTCTTTTCCTTGTATTTCTAGAAGCCTGTGTGCTTCAATCAACCAAGTGCAAGAAAATACAATGTGCTCCCTACTAAGTGCCACACAGTGTATAAGGGGGCAATGACTCGGCCTGAAAAATTGAAAAGCCAATATATGCAGGACTAGCTGGCCAATGTCCTGAGCCTCCTGGCCCAGAAAAGCCCTTTATCCCCGAGCAAAATGCCCGCAAGGAAGTAGAATCCCCTGTGCCGTAAGGCTAAGGGGCACATTTACTAATCCACAAATGCGCGAAAAAATCGGATTGGTTTTGCCGCTGTTTACGATAGTTCGGTACGAAAATTTTGTGACTTTCGGATCGTCAATACGATATTATCGTGACTAATACGATTTTTTCGTAAGCATTTTCGTGATATTTGCGATCTTCAGAAATTTTTGGTTCCAATCCAAATTTTTCCCATTCGTGTTTTGATTTAAGAGATCCCTATATCCTTCCCCCTACCGACCAAAGCAGAGAATGGGTAAAAATAGTAATAATAATCTAAAATGTGGTATAACCAAAATCCCAGGGTTAGACTGGGCCTGGCTATAGTGGTGCCGGGGGCTAGAGCTGACTGGTTTTGCCCTAAACCAATATCTGTAAGTTTCAGGAGATTATATGGTTAGGGGCCCCTCTGGGATGGGGTTAGATATGGGCACTGGGATGGTTTAGCCTGGTGAGCTTTATACCCAATTCACCCTTGTATAGGATCCGGATGTATTAATTTATTTTATCTTTTATATTAATATTATTTGTTGAAGTCCGCCTTATTTCATCACCCAGTGCACAAACAGCATTCACTAAGAACAACCATAGTCCAACACTCTCTCTCATTAAACACATAGTCCATGAAGACTTCAGGACCACCTAACCAAAACTGTTCCAAGAATTGCTACTGGGATCCTCTCCTCCTTTAGCTCCAGCGCTGAAAGGCCAGGAGATAACAAGGCTAGATAGAAGCTATAGTGTAATTCTTAGCCAAAAGGCCCAGTCATTACACAGCCCATCAATAACTTTAAATGATTCCTACCCAGGAGAGTAGATTGGCTATCATATCATTACAATTGAGGAGACTGGCAAATATGTAAACACGTAAGCAAAGTGGAATTCTGGGTATTAATTTTAATGAGATCCCAGAATACACTTTGTTTATTTGCATACAAGGAAGAGACAGTCTCCTCAACTGTAACAAACTTGTTAGTAATCCACTGAATAGTCATGACGCATTTATTAAACTTTTGACGCAGTGTTAAGTTGAGAAGTGCGATTGTTGTTGTCGGGCCGGAGGGATGTAGGTGAGTTATCGATGTGGGTATTTGCTAAAATAGTTGTTGGCTTTGTGTGAGATATGTCGCGTTGGGTGTGGCTGGGGCGGGTTCGTGTCGCGTCGCGCTGTTGGATCGCAATTTAGAGAAGGTTCTGGTTGGGCTGCCTGGCAGGGATTGGGTCAGGTTGGGTGGGGGTCCGTTGGCACTGCTGTGGGGGTCGGGCTATTGTGGAGAGTCTAGTCGGGCCAGGCCTGCTATGGGGGGCATTGGGTGGGTTCTTGTGGGGCCAGGCTGCCATGGGGAGTTGGGCTGGGCAGTGGTAGGGTCTGGTCTGGCTGCCATGGGGGGTGGGGGGGCTGGTCAGGTCATGGGGAGTCGAGTCAGGCTCCTGTGGGGGGGTGGGCTGGGCTGCCTGGGGGTGGGTTCTGGTCGGGCTGAGGTGCTGTGGGGTGGGTCAGATGGGTCTTCTGTGGGGGGAGGTTGGGTTGGGCTGCCATGGTGGGGGTTGAGTCCGTGGAGGGGTCTGGTCAGGTCGTGGGAGTCGGGTCAGGCTGCTGTGGGGGGGTCTGTTCGGGTCAGTTGGGCTGCCATGGGGGGGGCGAGTTTCTGGGGGCGCGTCACGCTGCCGTGGCTCGCAATTATAGAGACAGGTCTATAGTGGGGGACGATCTGGTCGGGCTGCCATTGGGTGGGTCTGCCGTGGCAGGGATTGATCAGGTTGGGTGGGGTCCGTTGGCGCTGCTGTGGGGGGTCGGGCTACTGTGGAGAGTCGGGCCAGGCTGCCATGGGGGGGATCGGGTGGGGCTGTGGGGGTTTTTTGTGGGGCCAGGCTGCCATGGGGAGTCGGGTCGGGCTGGGCAGGCTGTGTTGCCGTGGGGGGGGGGCTGGTCAGGTCGTGGGGAGTCGGGTCAGGCTGCTGTGTGGGGGGTCCTGGTCGGGTGGGTCTTCTGTGGGGGGGTAGGGTTGGGCTGCCATGGGGAGGGGAGTCGGGCCGGGACGCCATGGGGGGGGGGGTCTGGTCAGGTCGTGGGGAGTCGGGTCAGGCTGCCGTGGGGGGTCTGGGCTGCCGTGGGAAGGGTCTGGTCGGGCCGTGCTGCCGATGGGGGGGGGGGTCTGGTCGGGCCGGGCTGCGATGGGGGGGGTCTGGTCGGGCTGGGCTGCCAGGAGGGTCTGTTTGGTCTTCTGTGGGGGGGTGGGGTTAGGCTGCCATGGTGGGCGGAGGAGTCGGGTCGGGATGCCGTCGGGGGGTCTGGTCAGGTCCTGTGATGGGGGTCAGGCTGCCATGGGGGGGTCTGATCGGGCCGGCTGGGCTGCCGTGGGGGGGGGGGTCCCACGGCAGCCCAACCAGACCCTTCCCACGACAGCAGTTCCCTAAGGCAGTTTGTGAACAAATATTGGCCAATCATTTTGGGATAACTGGTGGCACAACACTTTGCACAATTTGGGAATCTGACTGGGCACAGACCATACTCTACCTCCCAGGAGGGGGGGCGACAGACATAAGATGCTGCTACAATGTGAATCAGTGGATTAATCATTTACAGACTGTGGCTCTGAGGGGACTAAAACTAAACACTTCTAAGTTGTTTTCTTTCATTTCCTCCCTACTATAGGGTTAGGCATCGTAATTGGACACATTACCAGCAGCATCAGTACCAGCCGCCCCGTTGGGCTCAGTCAGCACCGCACCACAGCTGCCGTAGAACTGTCTCTCACTGCCCTGCAACACCACCAGCTGCCGTAGAACTGTCTCTCACTGCCCTGCAACACCACCAAGCTGCCGTAGAACTGTCTCTCACTGCCCTGCAACACCACCAGCTGCCGTAGAACTGTCTCTCACTGCCCTGCAACACCACCAGCTGCCGTAGAACTGTCTCTCACTGCCCTGCAACACCACCAGCACTTTTGGAGATTCGGCATCGGCTTCCTCTATCTAGTCGGCACCTCCGCTCCCTCCAGATTCTTCAAGTAGTAAGTCAGGGAGAGGGTCACACAGTCAGTGGCTCCTCACCCCCCGGTTATACTCCTTACCTGCTCCTGCTGTATTTAATTATAATGTACTAGATTTTAAATATTTCATTAGATGATTGGATCTCAATATATTCATCTGTGTCTGCACCACAGACAGGCAAGATGCCAGATGTTAATCACATATAGAACATTTGGGTTAAGAATGGTCGCAAAATGTCAGCATTGAGATTTGTTTGCTCGAAAACATTAGACCCATTATGTGTTGTGAACTTGTGACGTACTGTATTTAATTATAATGTACCAGATTGATAAATATATTGAGATCCAATCATCTAATGAAACAGTTACAAAGGGTGCAAACTGAACCCTAGAGATCTTGAGATGTTGCTGCTCTTGTTGCTCATAGAAAATGTATCGGCAAAGACAAGTAAACTGGAAGCTCCAAATATTATGTATAATGTAATATGTATCTAGTTATAGAACAGTCTGTGTCATATCTATCTATCCATACATCTATCTTTCTATCATCTATCTATCTATCATCTATCCCTATCTATCGTCTTTTATCTATCTATCTATCTTTGGATCATCTATCTATGCCGCAATGTATTTTACAGTTTGAATTTGTTTTAAAGTGTTGCCATGGGAATCTAAATGAATTTATATGCTGAGCTAAAGAGATACAAGGGGACATTTGTTGCAAGCACAGAATTGTAAAAATACACTGACTGATTACTGTGCAATCATGAGCCACAGTTGAGTAGTGAGTCAGTAATTGGTCTGTGTTTATGTTTTTTTTAATTGATATGATATCGTAATTGCCTGGGAATCATTATTTCTTTTACTTCCCTCCCACCTGTTTTATTGTGCTGCAAATTAGTCCGTTTTTATTTCATTAAATTGTGTGCCTTGTTTTATGCCTTATGCCTTTATCTTGGCCCTTGGCTTGCCTTATAATATTCTTTGTTGGAGTCTTGGGTGAACATTGTGATTTGGAACTGGGGCCAAATCCAGTATAACTATCTTTTTTGTTTTTTTGTTTTCATGAATCCATTACTGTTACCATTACGTTTAATGGAGCGCTAATTGGTATTTCTGCAGTGGGTCTGGGTTTTTTTAATGATTTTTATGGTCAGGTTTATTTTGTAGATGCTGGATTAATGGATGAAAACTTTTGTTTGGGGAAAAAACACTTTTTTTTAATGTTAATGGCTCTTTAAATCTGGGGATAGGGTTGCCACCTGTCTAGTTTTGAACCAGGCAACCCGGTTTTTAGATTGTTGCCTGGTTTTCAGATGTCTAAAAACCTTTACCTGCAGGATTAGGATTACCTGCAGATTGACAAGAAATACAGCCAATCACAGTACGTTAGGGTTTATCCCGCCCCTACATGTTATTGACACACCCCCCTACATCACCGTGCCTGCCCCCTGTTTCACCACATCTGCCCCTTTGCGTCACAGCGCCCGTCCCCTGATGTCACTCCCCCAGTCCTGTCTGGGTCTATCTAAAGAGAAAGGTGGCAACCCTATCTGGGGGGCTGTGACAAAGTTCCCCAATTGGGCCCTTCAGTTGATAAGACCGACCCTGTTAACCAGCATAGATCCACTGTTGGGGACTTAGCCCCGAGTGTGAGCCCTGTGGCTGGGCAGTTCCCCTGTTACTGATGGGGACACTGTTCTGCTCACTCTGTAGTTTGTGGCTGAATGGGGAGGCTGTGCCCTTACAGACTGGTTGCTGTACATTTTGCCAGCAGAGGCAACCAGTGTCCGACTGGGCCACCGGGGTACTGGGAAAAAACCCGGTGGGCCCCGTCGGCCTATACCCAATCTCCGCAGGTCCTCCGCTGATCCACTGGTCTCCCTCCCCCAACGTGCTTCAGGTAAGTTTGATATAGGGTGCTTGAGGAGGAGGTTGGACAGGTGCTGGGGGCCTCTGCGGGAGGGGGGGGTGAAGGCGGCGGGGACCATTGGGGGGTGCAGGGGCCCCCGAGGCAGAAGCCCGGTGGGCCCTGCACTCCCCAGTCAAACCCTGGGGGCAACTCCTCCCATACTCTGACTCTCAGCCACTCAAATGGGCCATAAATGATGCCATGTAATGTGACGTCCGTGCCCCTCACTGGGTAAAGTGGCTTCTATGTGATTCACTGGATCTGACTGCATATGTTTAACATGACACAGACATAGAGGTTTGTTGCTACGATAACAGGGACCTCAGCACAAGCTCTGCCTTGGGTCAGTATCCCCACAGTATTTAATGCTCGCTGATCAGTTTTTATTTACACGCTTCACTGTTTCAGGATTCAGATACTATGCTACAGTTCTGGTTAAATACTGCTCTTGGTTATTTAATGCACTTTATTTGGTTTATTTTTCAGTATCTGATAATGTGATAATGTCACAGTGGCATTTTTTGGGCACCATTTCTCTCTGTATAAACTGGAGTCCGTGCCTGGCACACCAGCCAGACAGTTGTAAATTGTCTCAAAATAGCATTCTCTACATCAGAGTTTGAAAGTCTCGCGTTTTTATGTGTATTTCGGCTACATGTGCCTACACCAGAGCGTATTCCATTCATTCGGATGTAGGAGGCGTAGGGCGGTATTTTCAGCAATCGCTTTTTCGCTTGCCGAAAATATCCGCCCTAATCCTCGTCTGGCATCAGCCTTAAAGGCTGACCGACAAATCACATTCTGGGAACTAACCCCACCTATATTAACACCTACTAATAAAGTACATTTCTTACTGTTTACCGCTACTATAATTTTTTGTCAAAAACCAAATTCTTCCTACAGCTCAACGCACTGCCCTATTAGTGCAGTGGAGGAACACCACCAGGTGCCGTAGAACTGCCTGCCTCACTGCCCTGCAACACCACCAGCTGCCGTAGAACTGCCTGCCTCACTGCCCTGCAACACCACCAGCTGCCGTAGAACTGCCTGCCTCACTGCCCTGCAACACCACCAGCTGCCGTAGAACTCTCACTGCCCTGCAACACCACCAGCTGCCGTAGAACTGCCTGCCTCACTGCCCTGCAACACCACCAGCTGCCGTAGAACTGTCTCTCACTGCCCTGCAACACCACCAGCTGCCGTAGAACTGCCTGCCTCACTGCCCTGCAACACCACCAGCTGCCGTAGAACTGCCTGCCTCACTGCCCTGCAACACCACCAGCTGCCGTAGAACTGCCTGCCTCACTGTCCTGCAACACCACCAGAGCTTTTAGAAATTCGGCTCCTCTATCTAGTCGGGAGAGGGTCACACAGTCAGTGGCTCCTCACCCCCCGGTTTTACTCCTTACCTGCTCCTGCTTTATTATCCATGAATTGTAAAAATACACCAACTGATTACTGTGCAATCATGAGCCACAATTGAGTAGAAAGTCAGTAATTGGTCTGTTTGCTTTTATAATTATGATGTTGTAATTGCCTGGGAATCGTGATTTCTGGTCTTGTACTTCCCTCCCACCTGTTTTATTGTGCTGCAAATTAGTTTTTATTTTATTAAATTGTGTGCCTTGTTTTATGCCTTATGCCTTTATCTTGGCCCTTGGCTTGCCTTATAATATTCTTTGTTGGAGTCTTGGGTGAACATGGTGATTTTGAAATAGTGGCCAAATCCAGTATAACTATCTCTTATTTTTTTGTTTTCATGAATCCATTATTCTTACTGGGGTTAACAGCTCATTTGCTATTTCGGCAGTGATTTTACTGGCAAGTCTTGGGTTAATGAAGTGCTAATTGGTATTTCTGCAGTGGGTCTGGGTTTTTTAATGATGTTTATGTTAAGGTTTATTTTGCAGGTGCTGGATTAACGGATGAAAACTTGTATTGGAAAAAACACTTTTTTAATGTTACTGGCTCTTTAAATCTGGGGATAGGGTTGCCACCTGTCTAGTTTTGAACCAGACGGCGCAGTTTTTACATGGCTGCCCGGTTTTTAGACGTCTGAAAACCGGGCACGATTGTCAGCAGATTGACGAGAAATACATCACAGGTTATTTATAATAGGGATGTAAACATCTGAATTCTAAACTCTTCTGTTATATCTTTTACTAGAAATTAGGCAAAAATTAGGGCTTATTTATGATGCCCGAATATTTTGACAGAGTTATAACAATGGCTAATGCTCTGGAAAAAATACACTCTGCCATTTAACATTTTATTCTTGAACCAACAAATGTATTTGTAGCTGTAATATTGGTGTGTAGGCGCCATCTCAGTGCATTGTGCCAGAGTCTGAGCTTTCAGCCAGCGCTACACATTAGAACTGCTTTCAGCTAACCTATTGTTTCTCCTACTCCCATGTAACTGGAGGAGTCCAAAGCCGGACTTGGATTTCTTACTATTGAGGGCTATTCTGATACCTACTGGGAGCTGCTATCTTGCTCCCTTCCCATTGTTCTGTATATGCAAACCCTATGGGCTTGTATTAGTGTCCCCTTACTCTGTAAAGTGCTACAGAGAACAATAACACTATATAAATAGTAATAATAATTAGGCCCCTCTATTATACATGATTTCTTTGCAGAAAATAAACAGCAGGGAGGAAGGAGCCCCTGACTTTCCATTTTCCATAGACCAGGAATAGAGTGCAAGGCGCCTATGTTCCTCTGCATTCTTCAGTTTGAACCTTAATTACAGTAATAGACAAAATGGGCACACTGGGGCTTTACATGATGTGTGCGATTGTGTGCCTGGCACTGCGCCCCCTTCAGAGAAAACGGCTCTGTTGTTTAGGGATCCAATGCATTTACAGACAATGATGCTACAAAATGAGCTGCCAACGAGGAGCATAAAGCGACACGTGTGTATCACAAACACGCAAAAGCCTGTAGTGTGTAGGGCAGAAACTCACAAACTAAACCCAATGTATTGTTACTAAACCCAAATATTCCAAAGCTCACTCATTTGAATGTATATTTGGGTATGAGGAGGAGAGAAATGAATCTGACTTTACTAATAAACCTTCCTTTTGTCTGTAGAGTTATGAATAAAGGGATATTCCTTGCTTTTCATTGGCGGCAGGGGACTGAAAGGGAATGGCTGTCTCCATTTGAACAGTAAGACTTTTACTAATATTTTCCCTATAGAAAGATAACCCAAGGGAATGTCTGACAAATGATGGCACTTAATTTTAATTAAACTGCTGAATTGCATCAATATGTCTCAGTAGGGCGGGCCTGATACATTCCATTCAGGTAAGAATACACAAAATCAACTATTTTATAAATAACATTGCCACATCATATTAAAAATATAGGGTTCGAATTCCTGATACAGTATGGGATCCCTAATCCAGAAACCCATTAACCAGAAAGCTCTGAATTACAGAAAGCCTGTCTCCCATAGACTCCATTTTAATCAAATAATTCAGAATTTTAAAACTGATTTCCGTTTTCTCTGTAGTAATAAAAAAACAGCATCTTGTAATTGATCCCAACTACAATATAACTAATCTTTATTGGATACAAAACAGTCCTGATGGGTTTGATTAATGTTTTATTGATTTTATAGTATACTAAGGTATGGAGATCCAAATTACGGAAAGACTCCTTATCCGGAATACCTTTGGTCCCGAGCATTCTGGATAACGGGTCCTATACCTGTACTTGGTAGTATTGCTAACGATGCCCTCTTTGGAAATGGAATGCCAGCAGGAAGCACATGAAGCAGTGATCAGTTTCAAATCCCCACACGTATTGTCCGGTCAGTGTAGGAGCACCCATTTGTTTTGGCATCAACAGTTTGATGGATCCTTTCTTCGCATTATCTACCTATATACTTGCACGCAACGATTCCAGGCAAAACTTGGTCTTGTAAAAAGTAAGTATGGTTACAACTTGGATTACACAGAAAAATTCGAATGTGTATGAAACACCCCAATATCTTTGTTGAGTTTACAGTAGTTTTACTGATTTGGAGTTTGACGTTTAGCAAAGTGAAGTTGAAAGAGCCATAGAAAGCATTGCTAAAACCCAAACTGCAGGATATGATGGAATTCCAGCTAAACTGTTTAACGTCCTGCAAGATGGTGATATGAAAGTGTTGCTTGGGATATGCCAGCAAGTTTGGAAAACTCATTGGACTGGAAGTTCATCTATATCTTAAGACCTTAAAAGGAAGATACCAAAGAGGGTTGTATTGCACGTATCTCTGGATCCTGCTAGACTCCAGCGGCAACGGCACTAGTGATCTCAGCAGATGGAGAAAAGCTATGGCAAATCTGCACAAAATATTAAAGAGCAGACATAAAAGATTTTCAGAACCCCAAAGCTGATTTAAGGTGTTATTTGTCTCGGGGCAAAGATCTCATTGGGGGCCCCCATAGCTTCCCTAAGACATTTGTGACTGTACTACCCTGAAACTAGGGTTACCACCTTCTGCCGTTCTCCTATCTCCATGCAGGGGGTGGGGTGTGATGTCACCGGGTGGGGTGTGATGTCACGGGGGCGGGGTGGTGACTTCTCGGGGGGGAAGGGGTGACTGGGGTGGGGCTATGACATGGTTATCAGCAATAGGTCAGTTGCAACATCAATATCAGTGAGTCCTGCCCGGTTTTCCAAAATGGGAAAATCGGGCAGGCAGTTTTGACCCAGACAGCCCTTCTGAAAACTGGACTGTCTTGGTCAAGACCAGACAGGTGGCAACCCTACCTGAAACCAGAGGCGGGCCAAGCCGACCCGGCGCCCTAGGCAACCCGGTAGGCAACCTTTCCAACCCCCTCCCATGAGCCCTGTGGGGAGGGGGGTCGCGATGCAAGATCATTATCCCCACCGTGTAATGGCAAGCGGCGGGGGGCAATGACTAAAGTGAGCGGACTAGGGGTAGGCAGGAGAGGCTCCTGTCTGGCACCCCCCAATTGCTGCACCCTAGGCAGCTGCCTCTTCTGCCTACCCCTAGTTACGCCCCTGCCTGAAACAGGTGAATTTGAAAGTTACAATTGTGCGCTTCATGCTTAAAAATAAACATGGCTGGGCCAAGTCACAGGCGCACCCAAGGCAAAGTTCTTTCATCTCCCTGCCCCACGGCATGTGTGCATTTGCTCCCACAGTGACACGCAGCAGGAAGAGGGGATGAGCATCACGGGGGCCAGTGAGCAATGCGTGAGGCCTCTAGGGGTAGCCAGACAGAAGAGGTAGGTGTCCTGGTACCCCCCACCTTTGCGCCCTAGACACATGTCTCTTCTGCCTATCCCCAGTTCCAGCCCTGCTGCTGCTGAGCAGGAAGCTTTTGTGCTTGAGGGAACACACACGAATGGTCCTGCAGGTCCAGCTGGCTTTGGTGCTACAACTCCCAGTACCCTACATCCACCTTAGGGCAATGTATTATATCCATGGTACATAGTATTAATGGGAAAGAGCAGGCAATGCATAGGTACGTTCTGCTTTATTATACTTTAGCGTTGCCAAGATGCTTAAAAAAAAGCTGCAGGTTTCCGAAAAACTTGTCCCAAAACCTACAACAAGTGTGTGCTTCTTATATGCTTTGGGCCCAGGGCACTTTCACGTGTGTCTGGTTGTACTGCCATATGTGTGTGTATCTGGGGGATATTGTGATTATCTTTATCCTATATAGTAGCATCATGGGAGTTACAGTGACTATTCTGCTTATAGGTTATTATGAGACTGTCTAGTAAAGTCCAAATATTGCAAATCTTGTAGTGGTTGGTATGGGTTGATGTGTTAAAGGGCCAGATTCTGTGTGTTATTAGTATTTAAACAGAGTAAGAATTAAGCTGTGCATCTGTCTAGTGGAACCATAACCAACAAGGCAGATAGAGTGTGTGTATATATATATAATATATCCTTAAAGCAGGAATGTAGACATTGGCTGCCCTGCCTTGTCACATTCTAGCATTATCAAATTCTAGTTTTTGTCCTTAACAGGATGACTTTAACTCCATCTTTGGCCATACAAATCCCCTGGAATGCAGGTCCTATACCCCCAGTTTGGCTGCTAAAGCCCCCACTCCCTATTGTCTGTGTAGGTCCCTACCCTTAGGCCTACAGCACATGGGGCAAATACATTTTGACTCCTTGCTAAAAACTGATAATGCCCTGCCTTGTTAGTAATGGGGATCCCGGGAAAGTAGCAGCACCAGCGATTTCCTCTTCTGTGTGAAGACATCTACACTCACACACACTCACATATAACATTCTGATTGTGTATCATATGCAAAGTGTGTGTGTAAATACATTTATATTTGAAACACAAGCATCTAATTAAATAACATTTAGCCAAGCAATGTTTACTTAAGGGTTTTTTTTGGTTAGGGAAGTAGCATTTGGGGACTTTGCCATACTTAAAATGACTAATTATTTCTTTTTAAGGGTGAGTTACAGCCGTATTTCCTTTTCACTCCTGAGTTAAGAACTGAGGCCTTATTTTTAATGCACAGCCCATTTTACAGCCCTACACTTTGGTTATTTGAGATGCTGAATTGCCAACCGAGAGAGTAGAATGATATACCTACCCATTTTAACCTTTGGAAAATGTGTTCTTTGTGAATATATATCATACTTTTGTAGGCTCTTATGCCACAATGCGTTGAAGGTGCTTATTTGTACATAAGTTTCTTTTCATTGTGGGGCCTTTATATGCTATTGATCCATGTATATTGGGCATTAAACAGCTCAGTAAACCCTGGAATTCATTTTTGGTTGTTTGATCTTGTACAGGAGGGTGTGTGGGAGATATGATGTTGTAACATGGAGCTTTCATCTGATTTTATCTCCAGTCTGCTGCCCTGATGGAGGGGAGAGTGGAGCTGAAGGAGTGAGTAGAAGAGCTTGAGCACAAGTGCATCCAAGGGGAGACAGGCCGTGCTGGTAAGTAGTTATCCCCGGCTGGTATTTGTATAGTTCTACACATGTATCCCTACCCTCTGCTATAGGCAGCTCACTTATAGGGCACCTATCGTTGAAATATATATTACCCCGCCCAACATGTGGCCTATTAGAGCCTGCATTCCAGTTTGGGG
Organism: Xenopus tropicalis; assembly: GCF_000004195.4. Taxonomy (NCBI): domain Eukaryota; kingdom Metazoa; phylum Chordata; class Amphibia; order Anura; family Pipidae; genus Xenopus; species Xenopus tropicalis. The sequence goes on along the minus strand of NC_030684.2, from coordinate 21,133,080 downwards.
AACCATACTATTTTGGGCAGATATTGCCCATAGGAAGCGTCCTGCCGCCATGTTGAGAATTACTCATGTGCATAATGGGGAGAGTCCCAGTCAGCACATTATGCACTTGTACATGTGACACAGGATCAGCCAATTACTTGCCTGTTCTTATGTCACAAGTGTTTTCTGGCTAAAATATTATTTGGCTCCAACCTTTGTGTGGGCTCTTATAACCCACTCCTCCGGTAAGGGATCGATGTTGCTATGATAGGTGGCCTTTAAGCTAAAACATTAGATGTTGTGAGAAATGACAGTCTCATCCAATAAAGAGCCACACACACATCTGTATTTTGAGTGGTTTCATGAGAGTGGGTGCATGTGTATTCATTGCTGCTTTCCCCGCTGCTTGCTCCCTGTGAGCCCAGACTGCAGGTTGTTAGATGGGTTCTTTAGTGCCAATAAGAGGCTGTGACTTTATTTCATGTTACTGGGAACTCGTCAGTGATTCTATGTCCGACCTATGGTGCACTCTGTACCTACCTCCTGTCTGCTGCTACAAAAATTCAAAAACTTCCTGGTTGCTAAGGTAATTTGGATCCTAGCAACCAGATAGCTGTTGTAACTGCAAACTGCAGAGTTGTTGAACAAAAATTGAAATCATTTAAAAAGTACAAATAATTGTATAATAACAAAGACCAATTGCAAATTATTTGAGAATATTTCTCTCTACATTATACTAGCTATTAACTCAAAGATGAGCAACCCCTTTAATATTATACAGCAGAAGATAAACATGATTGGATGCTGAATGTCCCTACAGTGCAGCAATGTATCAGATTATTGTGTGGGTGCTGCTAGGAGACTAGGCTGGGCACCCAGATTTTGCAGACGCTCAGGGGCAAGTTCTATATGTAACTTCCCTGAGGCCCCAGAACCGTTGTAATGTCTCCCCATGCTGGTGTTTGTATCCAGCAAAGCTTGGAAGCTCTTTATTCTGCTCTTGTATAAGGCACGGTGCCACAGGGGTTCTGCCCGCTGCTGCTTCCTGGTACCTTTATCCTCATTCACACGCACCTGGTTCAGATGGCACCGGCAGGACTAGGGATCCATATATTATGAAATGCGAATGGATTTGACACATATAAAAGAGTTACCTGTGTGTCAGAAATCAGAAGGATTTCCCTTCCCCTCAGTATGGGGGTTCCATTATGTCATTATTGCTCACCTGCTAATATTCTGTGTACCCAGGAGAAATGGTGCCATAGTAACCCTACAGGGACTGGTTTAGGCTTTGTACCCACAGGTACCTTCTCATCTGCCCAATGAATATTGTATAATGCATTTTACCCTTCAGTGATTGGGGCTCAGGGCTGGAGAGTGAGGGAAGGGCAGAGCCAGTTTGCTCATGTGCATTACATTCCCTATGGGGGGGCACCGGATGAGCCAGACTGTGGGTGAATGGGATCCATTCCTCATACTAAGTATATTACAATATGGGCAATATCTCTAGGCAATGAGAATCCTTTTATAAGGATTTGCTCTGTAATACATTCACATGTCAGTATCACATTCAATTCTGGTTTCTTTTATAAATGATCTTATCTTTACCCTCAGCTTTTCCATGCCCGTATGTGCCAGTGGGGGGCACTGAGCATACAGCCTTCATGCCATGATGGGGAATGGTGGGAGGATCCCAAGAATGCCCATTAGAACCTCAGTCTGTGAGCCCAGTATGAGAATGCTCTGGGGAGTAGCCATACCCGCACAAGGAGTTCTCCCACTCCCTCCCCTTCAATGTGTTACCCCTGTCAAATGAGCCCAGTTACCAAAATAAAGACACACAGAGCCGCTTGGTGGTAAATCTGTGTAAGTCACAGCTTTATTGTTGATAAACATAATACATTGCGCTTTTTTATTGGTCCTGAGGAAGGCAAAAAAAAACCTCTGAGAAGCTTTGGCCAATCTGCTTAATTAGAGGGAAAAATTCCTTCCTGACTCCTCAACGGCAATCGGATTTGCTCCCAGGATCAATGCGCCATACTTAAAGGAAATGGGAGTGATGGAAACAACAGGGAATAAGCAGAATACACATGGCCGCCATTAAGCTGCTAGATGAATAGTGCATTCCTTTCCATTCCATTGGACCCCAGGCAGCCTGCAGACCCCGGCTTCTGCAGTCTGAGGGATGGAGTGAAAAGGAATAAAGGGGAGGCACTGCTGTTGGAACTGCAGTGTAAGCAGGGGGCACCGCTGGTGGTAGAAGGGGGGGAAGCAATATGGCAGCATACACAGAGAACCTATAAGTCACAAGGTGAATACAGCATTCCATTGGACCCCAGGCAGCCTGCAGACCCCGGCTTCTGCAGCCTGAGAGGTGGAGTGAAAAGGAATGCAAATTACTTTGTGGCTTAAGGGTGCTGTTATGTATAAAACCATATAATGGATTGAGTAGGGGGCACCGCAGGTGGAATAGTGGCGGCTGGAAGGGGTAGCACCACTGGTGGAATGTGTTGGGCAGTAGTGGAGGCACAGCTGGTAGAATTCGGTTGTTCTTACCTACTGCTAATGAGGGTACCTAGACAGAGGTGCAACTGTACTTGGTACCCAGGAAATTGGTAGTGGTGCTGTCAGTAGGTGCCTTTTCCAATATGTTTGAAGGGCCATAGAAAGATGAGAGAAAAGCATAGATTTTATACGGCACCTTAATATCTCTCGTTGTCCCGCATCAGGATGGCCTTGTTGACAGCCTCTAGTTCTTTATAGAGGCCTTTTAGGTGGGCTTTAATATATTTATAGTCCCCTCGGAACTCGGCCTTGAGAAGGAATCGCCACCATTTTGTTATTTTGATGCAATCCCTTGCCATCCACAGATCGTACAGGGCCATCTTGATGTCACCCGTTATCTGGCCCCTAATGCCCTCCAAATAGGGGCCTGCGCGTGGATCCTCAAAATCCCTGATCTCGAAGATGTCCAGATGAGGGGGGATCCACCATGAGATCTAGAGAAATGCAAAAGACATTAAGTTTAATCCCAGTGATAATAATGAGAGTGACAATTAGCCCAAATAGCACAGCAATGTGTATTTATTACCACTAGGGGCGCTTACCTTTCCATAGCGGTACTCGTAGTACTGCCTGCTACTGGCACTCATGCCCATCTCTGCTGCCCCTGTAATATAAAATAGAGATTTGGGAAGGTTAGAGTTAATGTAAAGATGTAATATTAAAATACAGACCCCAAATAAACACAATAAAGAACAGATATAGGGGTACTGTAATAACAGCAGCACATTTACTCCTTTTTTAATAATAAGCCTTTTCAACCAGAAACTGGGGTTCCAATTAAAAACAAAGGCTTATGTATATAGTTTGCTTGTACCCCCGCCCTACCCAGGCCTGTTCCATTACACTAACACAAGCCCTTGCCCCCCCCAGATCCTGCCCATTTCCAAGCAATCTCTTCCCATTTGATTTGGTGCAGAAATCAGACCATTATTCCTGTCAGGGCCCCCACCCTCCTCTGGATCAGCCAACAGTTATACAGGTTTTATTTAGGCAAAAAGGTTAAACTTCATGAATGTGTATCTTTTTTTAACCTCATCTACTATATAATACATATTCCAGAGGGGAAAATACAGGTTCCTTACCAGATGACCCACAAGGGGCCGGCAGGTTCTTCTTCTTCCTCTTCTTCTTCTTCTTGTTCTTCTGCTCTTGATGGAAGTTTTAGTCTTTGAAAAGACTTTTCTGCGTCGTCTTCTTTATCTTTTTCTTTGTCGCTGGGAGTCACTGAAAATCGCTCGAGTCGCTCAAATCGCTTAAATCGCTCGGATATTTCACTTTATGGGGAGAGAGATAGAGAGAAGAGACTGTAAGCTCTTGTGAGTCGGGCCCTCTCTGCCATTCATAGCAATACATACTGGGGTTCCCTTTCTGTATCATTCCCAGTGGTACTGCGCTACTGAATATGTTTCCTGCTCAATGGGGGCTTCTCATAACCCGCCCTGCTCTGATAAGTTCCCCTTCACCCATAACACAAGGGATCCTTATTTTAGGCATTAATTCTGATTTGTGCTATTGTCTTTCTTCTCATGGCTTCCCTTACCCACCATCCACTCTAGTGCTGAGACCAATAACTGTTGCTAGGATGATTGGGACTCTAGTAACCAAATTACATTTGGTATTAACTGCTAAAGAGAGGCAGAGTAAATGGCTTAACAGTTCAAAAGCAGCAACAAGTAAACAAGAAACACCAAACACACATTGCCCTAGAACTATAACCACAGAGGATGCTGGGAATTGTAGTCCAGGTTTTAGACCCCATCATTGGTTTGTCCCCCCTGAAGTTTTACCCCCTGTACCCCCATGGATGCTTTTTGGGGGAATGCAAAGTTGCCTAAAATGAATCCCCTTTTCCTGCTTGTCAAGCAAATGTAATTTGGAAAGACAAACTGACATTCCCAATGGACAGCTTCATGACAAGCATCTGCCCAGGCAAAAGGAGGCAATGGGGGGCCAATTTGGGGAGTTTTGGAGCCAAAGGGGCAATTTTTGCCCTACTCCCCAAGCTCCTATAAATCATTGGTGCCAAACCACCCCAAATTGCCCCTTGTATTGTTGTTTTTAATATGCCCCCCTGCCCCAGTGTTGGTATCTGCTGCACTTACCTCTGAAACCAGAAATGAAATAACTGTCACTGTCACGAGACATGAAGTCACCTTCCCTAACAGCTTTCAGCCAATCAGAGCTGCACACAGTCATAATGCATGGTATGCCAGTAACTGGCAGCCAATCACATACTCAGGTACATATGTGATAGTGTTTGGCTGCATGGTGAGACTTGTGACCAATCAAGCTCGCCCTTACTGATTCACATAAAAACAAACAAAAGCATCCTTAGAACCAGGGCCACCATCAGAACTCACAGGGCCCTGAATGGACTCTACCTGTCAGGGGAGGGCCAAGCCGACTGGGCACCTTTGGCAACCCAGTCAGCCACCTTGCCCCAGCAACGTCACCGCCGTGTGTGTGCCATGGGGGGGGGGTCATTACTCTGCAATGACAAGTGTGGAAGCCATTACAAGGAAGCACGGACTAGGGGTAGGCAGGAGAGGTACATGCCTGGCGTCCCCCATTGTTTGCACCCTAGGCAGCTGCCTCTTCTGCCTCCCCCTAGTTCTGGCCCTGAAAACAAATAAGTAGTCCCTTACAACCCCCCCCCCCCAACATGGGACACCACCAAAAAGGCCCATCAATAAGGTACATTATTTCCAATGAAAAAGTTAAAGAAATCAGAATGTTATCAAGCTCTTGACATCTCCAGGCCTGATGGCAGACCATGTTGCCTATAATATTTAGTGGAAGATTCTTCCCAGACTTTTTTCTCAGTAAAAAATGACCTGCAAAATACATGTATATTACTTTCCAAAAACATAACAGAAATATCAAATTGTATTAAGAGGGGAATTTATTAGCTTTCATATTTTTTCCATGATTTATTGTTTGTTTGTTTTTTATAGCTAAAACTCAAATTTTTCATGGGAAAAAAGCATGCATTTTTGCAATTTTTTAAGCACAAAAACCACTAATACAGGTATGGGACCCCTTATATGGAAACCTATTATCCAGAAAGTTCCAAATTACAGAAATTACATCTCCCATAGACTCCATTTTAATCAAATAATTCACATTTTTAAAAAGTATTCCCTTTTTCTCTGTAATAATAAAACCGTACCTGTACCTTATCCCAACTTAGATATAATTACCCCTTATTGGGGGCAGAACAGCCCTATTGGTTTTTTTAATGGTTAAATGATTCCCTTTTCTCTGTAATAATAAAACAGTACCTGTACTTGATCCCAATTAATATATAATTACCCCTTATTGGGGGCAGAACAGTCCTATTGGGTTTATTTAATGGTTAAATGATTCCCTTTTCCATGTAATAATAAAACAGTACCTGTACTTGATCCCAACTAAGATATAATTAACCTTATTGGAGCAATCCTATTGGGTTTAATTACTTTTTACATTTTTTTTAGCAGACTAAAGGTAGGAGATCTGAAATACGGAAAGACCCCTTATCTGGAAAACCCCAGGTCCCGAGCATTATGGATAACAGGTCCCATACCTGTACATCTAAAAGCTGTGGATTTTCTGTAGAAGTTAATGAGGAGTTTCCCTAGACAAATTGCAACATTTTTTAATTTAATTAAAATGGGAAATGTGTGGTCTTTCCGTTTGTGCTTTTTAAATTTGGATTTTCTAATAAATGACTGACAATAATGAAAATGAGTTTCATTGTGGTTTCAAAAAACTCAAACAAAAAAATTCGAATGCGGATAAATGACCCCCAAAGATGAAGAAAATATCCTGGGCAGCTGGTTACATTCGAAACCCTAGGGCATTTCTTTGGCTATCTCTGTTTTTTTTTTCTTTTTGTTAATGTATTAACCTTCTTTCAGGCTACATGTTTTGTAACTCTGGGGGGTTTATATAGCATATAGCATTTGTCTGCTTTTTTTTCCATCTTGTAAAAATTCTACTGTGTAAGGCCTGAGTGAGGCTACCAAAAGGGAGGGGACTGGAGGTGCTACAACTGTATGGACGTTTGGCCATACTTCCAACAGAATAACTCAAAATAATACAGAAAAAGGGGGGTTGTGGGAGCACTCCAAGGCTTAGTATAATGTACCAGTGCAATGGAGGTGCAAGTGATCTGGTCAAATTAGCTACAAGCATAGAAAAGGCAGAGGATTGATCCATGTACATTGCCCAGTCCCCTGTTTCACAAGTAATTTAGTATCTATGCCAGGGCATGTATTCCAAGCACCAGGGGGTTTTAGTTACAAAGTTATAATCATAAAATTGGTAAGTGTCATGATCGGTAACCCAAAACCTAGAACATTTGCCAAGGTTCTGAGCGAGCAAATGAACCAGATTGTAGGAGGAAGACTGAGGCAGCTTACTAGAATCAGAGTCAGGCAGGCCAGATCAAAACCAGAACCGTAGTGCACAACAAAATCAGTATCCAGATGAGATGTAAAGCAGGCAAAGGGGGTCAGTCCAGGCAGAGTTCAGTCGAAGTCAAGATACAGGCAAGGGACAGAACTGAATGCGCACCCAGGAATTATGCTAGATAGACCTATAATGGGTGTGGAAGGAACTGAGACTAGGGATCTACAGACATGATAATTGGAGATTTACAACAGGTGTGGGAAAATAGAGAGCACCTATAGCCATTATTCCTGCCTGGAAAACTAGGGCTATTATTGAAGTGAACCAAGAACCCGGCAGTCCACTCAAATAGGCTAGAGGCAATTAAACTACACAGCAAGTAGTGGGTTCCTAGTTCAAATCTAGACAGGATGTTACAGTAAGCCACATATCATAAATATTTACTTCCAGTTATATTTTTTATAGGTTGGAACCTCCCTACATAGTAGCATTTCTTGGAAAAGTGTCTCCAGACCAGGGCATTGGTCTCAGCATTTATAGAAGAGAGATTACCAAGACCAACACCCATTTTTAAAAGTCATAAGACAAAAATTAAATGGACAGGTGTGAGGGTGTAACTTTGTAAATAGAAACCCCCCCCCCCTTTTAAAAAAATAAAAAAATACACACACTTGTATAAATGCTAAAAAGGCTTGTGAAGCAAGGGGCCAGGGAATGTGCATTGACCAATAATCCCCTCCTTTTCTATGTTTGTAGTAACTTGGCAAGATCAGTTGCACTTTCATTGTACTGGTATATTTGACTTAGCCTTGGGGTGCAAACACAAGTACACGGGGCAGAAAGTGGGGGCTAAATAAATATATGGCTACACACTAATGCTGGATGCTGGCACAGGTACACGGGGCAGAGAGTGGGGGCTAAATAAATATATGGCTACACACTAATGCTGGTACAGGTACACGGGGCAGAAAGTGGGGGCTAAATAATATATGGCTGTATGTGCGAACTCGCACCTGGAAGAGCCAAATTCAAGGGGCTAAAGAGCCGCTTGTGGCTCAAGACCCACAGTTTGCCAACCATTGCCCTAGTTATAAAGTCCTTATTATATTAGGGTCAGTTTTATCAAGGGCCATTTATCCATCCAGTATATTTTGGGGGTGTGGGAGGAAAGCAGAGTGCCCTGAGGAAACACACAGAGACAGGTCTGGATTGGGATTCAAAATAAAAACAGCCCCACAGGCCCAATAAATAGTGACAGTCTATGGCATCTTACAGAAGCCCCTCTGGCATTTGCCAGAACCCACAGATTGCCAGTTTAGGAATGAAGAGAGATTATATAACTTCTTGCAGTTATTGCCCAGGTTAAAATCAAACCCCCAGCACTACAAGGCAATATACTAACCGTTGAGCCACTAGTGATCAATATGGTATTGTAGTGGTTTTGTGCATCCTTAGTTTTGTCACTGCACCCCATCTCCTGGAAACTGCAGAGGTCAAAGCAAGTGGCTGCATTTACATGAATATATATATATATATATACACACACATTTACGTAATGCGTACTTTTCTGAATGCTTGGGGTGGGAAGGCATTAGGAGCTTTGACCTTGAAGTACCCTTGTCTTGCTTGCCACAAAGTCACAAGACACATTTATTATTTTCCAAAATCCATAGCTGGTTATTATAATGAATCTATATATTGTTTGTCTTTGCAGTCCACATTCTTGCAACCCAGGCTGTCTCCTGGTCTTCGAAAGGTCCTTTTTGCCTCGGCTCTTGGTACGGTCGCCCTAGCCCTGGCTGCACACCAGCTAAAACGGCACAAGCACAAGAAGAAGCAGATTACAGCAGGCAATGGAGGCCTAAAGCTCGGCGGGGTGCCTGGCTCTGTTTTGCCCGTTAGGCGTTCTTCCTCAGCTAAAAAAGGTGAGCGATATTGCTGTGTTTGCTGCCTGGGCAAATATAGATTCCTGACAAATCATATGACGCACGGAAATCTGTAGAGATTTGGGAACAAAATCCAGCACCAGGATTATCTGATCGGTGGGGGAGGTATTGATCATGTAAGCCATTTAGGCAAAGGATTATTTCCAAGAAAGAGACATCTGGGAGCAGTTTAATGGGCATACAACGATGCTAATTACAGCTCAGATTGTATATCCCTTAGGTAATATTAGGAAGGCTCAGTGCTTCTCAGATTGTGAGACTTCTTGCTAAATTGGTACGGCTCTACTCTTTCTGTTGCCCACATACATCTAGTAAATGTTTAGAATAGAATGTCATTAAGAACACAAAAAGGTTAAAATGCTAGATGATGCCCATGTGTTGGGCACCTTCCATCAGGGCAGTATTTTCTAGGGATGCACCGAATCTAGGATTCAGTATTCAACCAAGATTCTGCCTTTTTCAGCAGGATTTAGATTCAGCCGAATCCACGTTCCTGGCCGGACCAAATGCGAATCCGAAAAATCATGTGACTTTTTTACATGTAAACACGGAAGCTGAAATTTTTTTGAGATTTAACCCTTCCAAACCCTAATTAGCATATGCTAATTAGGATTGGGTTCGGTATTGGGCCGAATCCTTTACGAAGGGAGAATCCTTGGGAGAAGGGGCTCAGGTTCCTACAGACTACTTGCTGCAAAATGTAGAGCAGAGGGGGAGATCCAACTGACACATGCAATAGTCTGTGTACCCCGATCACCGATGGGGCAGTTGAAAAATAGTGGTTTTTCTGGAGCAGGTCCAGGGGGGGCCATTTTACAAAACTTTACCCAAAGTGGCTTTTTTTTTTTTTTAAACTTTGTTTTTATTAGTTGTTTTACAACAAAGTAGGATGCATACAAAATATGTGGAACAACGGGGGTTAAAGAAAGTAGAATAGGGGTTGGATAGAGGGTTAGAGGTAAAGGGGGGGGGGTTGGACTCTCGCCTTGCCGTTTTCATCTGGGTGGTCTTTTTTCTTTTCTCTTTTTTTCCTTTTATTTAGTTAGCGTCTGGGATTTTCCCTTGGCATTGTCCGTTTTTAGATATGGTTAGTTGGTCGATTGTTTTGGTTTTCGGTCCAGGGTGTCCATATTTTTTCATATATGTCCATTTTGTGGTGGATGAGTGCGGTCAATTTTTCCATTGTAGATGTCCACCAGATTTTAGCATATATACCAGCTGTGTGCCCTGTGGGCTTTATAGATGATGTTGGCACTGCATATATACCGTCTGTGTGCCCTGTGGGCATTATACATGATGTTGGCACTGCATATATACCGTCTGTGTGCCCTGTGGGCATTATACATGATGTTGGCACTGCATATATACTGGCTGTATGCCCTGTGGGCTTTATACATGATGTTGGCACTGCATATATACTGGCTGTGTTCCCTGTGGGCTTTATACATGATGTTGGCTCTTCATATATACTGGCTGTGTGCCCTGTGGGCATTATACTTGATGTTGGCACTGCATATATACTGGCTGTGTGCCCTGTGGGCATTGTCGATGGTGTTGGCTTTGCATATATACTAACTGCGTTCCCTGTGGGCATTATACATGATGTTGGCACTGCATATATACTGGCTGTGTGCCCTGTGGGCATTATAGATGATGTTGGTGCTTCATATATACTGGCTGTGTTCCCTGTGGGCATTATACATGATGTTGGCGCTGCATATATACCGGCTGTGTGCCCTGTGGGCTTTATACATGATGTTGGCTCTTCATATATACTGGCTGTGTGCCCTGTGGGCTTTATACATGATGTTGGCACTGCATATATACCGTCTGTGTGCCCTGTGGGCTTTATACATGATGTTGGCTCTTCATATATACTGGCTATGTGTCCTGTGGGCATTATACATGATGTTGGCTCTTCATATATACTGGCTGTGTGCCCTGTGGTCAATATACATGATGTTGGCACTGCATACCTGTGTTGGCACTGCATATATACTAGCTGTGTGCCCTGTGGGCATTATACATGATGTTGGCGCTGCATATATACCAGCTGTGTGTCCTGTGTGCATTGTAGATGATGTTGGCACTGCATATATACTGACTGTGTGCCCTGTGGGCATTATACATGATGTTGGCACTGCATATATACTGGCTGTGTGTCCTGTGGGCATTATACATGATGTTGGCACTGCATATATACTGGCTATGTGTCCTGTGGGCATTATACATGATGTTGGCACTGCATATATACCGGCTTTGTGTCCTGCGGGCATTATAGATGATGTTGGCACTGCATATATACCGGCTGTGTGCCCTGTGGGCATTATATATGATGTTGGCACTGCATATATACTGGCTGTGTGCCCTGTGGGAATTATACATGATGTTGGCACTACAGATATACTGGCTGTGTTCCCTGTGGGCATTATAGATGATGTTGGTGCTTCATATATACTGGCTGTGTTCCCTGTGGGCATTATACATGATGTTGGCACTGCATATATACTGGCTGTGTGCCCTGTGGGCATTATACATGATGTTGGCACGGCATATATACTGGTTGTGTGCCCTGTGGGCATTATACATGATGTTGGCGCTGCATATATACTGGCTGTGTGCCCTGTGGGCATTATAGATGATGTTGGTGCTTCATATATACTGGCTGTGTTCCCTGTGGGCATTATACATGATGTTGGCGCTGCATATATACTGGCTGTGTGCCCTGTGGGCATTATACATGATGTTGGCACGGCATATATACTGGCTGTGTGCCCTGTGGGCATTATACATGATGTTGGCACGCATATATACTGGCTGTGTGCCCTGTGGGCATTATACATGATGTTGGCGCTGCATATATACTGGCTGTGTGCGCTGTGGGCATTATACATAATGTTGGCACTGCATTTATACCGGCTGTGTGCCCTGTGGGCATTATACATGATGTTGGCACTACATATAAACTGGCTATGTGCCCTGTGGGCATTATACATGATGTTGGCACTGCAGATAAACTGGCTATGGGGTTTTGGGCACATAGCCCATTGGGGTGAGAAACAGGGGGCACTGGGAAAGGCATATTAAAGTGGGAGCGGGACGCATTATGGCTCACATATTTCTCTTTAGAGCTCACTGACCCATCTGTGCTTCAGCAGCTCCGTATTCTCATTATCCTTAGTCGCTATTGCTGAACAGTTAGCATAGTTACAGCACAGAAGAGTGAGGGACTGTTCAGCAATAGAGAATAAGAATAATTATAATACGGAGCTGCTGAAGGGGCTTTAGCCATGCTGTTGCATTGTGGCCTTTGGAGCAAAGCAATATTCTACTTCCTTCCAATCATTACAGTACAGTAGATACTTATATAGTAGGTTGGTTGCCCTCTTATCTGTATCTATGGCTCCCTGTATGTTTTATAGCCCCATTAGGTACATAAAAGAAGTCATATGACCTCTTAAGTATAGTAAGGCAAGATGGTATCAGGGGTACAGAGTGTAACTGTGGCATAGTGAGTATACTAAGGCAAGATGGTATCAGGGGTACAGAGTGTAACTGTGGGATAGTGAGTATAGTAAGGCAAGATGGTGTCAGGGGTACAGAGTGTAACTGTGGGATAGTGAGTATAGTAAGGCAAGATGGTCTCAGGGGTACAGAGTGTAACTGTGGGATAGTGAGTATAGTAAGGCAAGATGGTATCAGGGGTACAGAGTGTAACTGTGGCATAGTGAGTATAGTAAGGCAAGATGGTATCAGGGGTACAGAGTGTAACTGTGGGATAGTGAGTATAGTAAGGCAAGATGGTATCAGGGGTACAGAGTGTAACTGTGGGATAGTGAGTATAGTAAGGCAAGATGGTATCAGGGGTACAGAGTGTAACTGTGGGATAGTGAGTATAGTAAGGCAAGATGGTCTCAGGGGTACAGAGTGTAACTGTGGGATAGTGAGTATAGTAAGGCAAGATGGTCTCAGGGGTACAGAGTGTAACTGTGCGATAGTGAGTATAGTAAGGCAAGATGGTATCAGGGGTACAGAGTGTAACTGTGGGATTGTGGGATAGTGAGTATAGTAAGGCAAAATGGTATCCGGGGTACAGAGCGTAACTGTGGGATTGTGGGATAGTGAGTATAGTAAGGCATGATGGTCTCAGGGGAACAGAGTGTAACTGTGGGATAGTGAGTATAGTAAGGCAAGATGGTATCAGGGGTACAGTATAGTGGTAATCCTATATACATTTAGTATCAAACTGTTCGGGGGCCCCATGGCACTGCCATTCATATTTAGGGAGAATTTCAGCAGACAGCTAGTTGCTAGGTCTAGTTTTCCCTAGCATCCCAATAGTGGTTTGAAAGAGAGAAAAAGAATGGGATAGAAATATTAGTAGTACAGTAAAACCCTTAGTTCAGCTCCTGCACAGGGTACAATGGCGCTACCCAAACAAAGCTGTACATGGGGTGGGTACGCAGGTGGGTAACATCTTGCCCTACTGACGCCATCTTGTTCTGCTGAACCTATGTTACCTTCCGCTGCTGCTGTGCAGGAACCTTCTGTGCTTGGGGGAACTCGCATGAATGGTCCTGCAGCTCCAGTGGCTTTGGTGCTACAACTCCCAGTACCCTGCATCCACCTTAAGGCAATGTTTTATATACATAGTACATAGTATTAATGGGAAGGAGCACACACAGAGCAGGTGAATGCTGCTTGCTTAAACTTTATTTTAGTGTTGCCAGGATGCTTGAAAAAGGTGCAGGTCTCCCCAAAACACGCCCCAAACTACAATAAAGTATAAGTAGAATGAAGCTGCTAGTTGTGTGTTCCATCTATGCTCGGCCCAGGGCACGGGCACTTGTTTGTCTGCTTGTACTGCCGTATATAAACTGCTCTGCCCGGCTAGTAATGGGAATCCCATAGGTAGCAGCACCGGCGATTTTGTCTGAATATGAGCAGCGTTGGGGTTTAATATCGTTTCCATTGCTGCAAATATCTGGCAGTGGTGCTGATTCCTGGCACGCTATTGGCAAGCAGAGAGCGGATCCCACTCTGGGCTGTTACCCCTCTGTACATTACTGGGGGCTATTCTTCATAACTAAATGATGGGAATAATAGCATGTAACAAACTGGGATACACACGCGAGGCACAGTATTAACCCTTTCTCCTCTGTAGCTTTACTTCTAGCAGTAATTGTGTTACTCTTCTGTCAAACTGAGTTAGTAAGGTAACAGAATTGTGTGTCAGTTTGGGGCAGAGATGGGACAGGGGGGCAACGCTGGCACATTAAAGTGAAAGAGTTGGGTTTGGGTTGTATCGATGTTCATTGAAGCTATTGCCAGGCGGGGCTGATTCTCAGCCGGTGTATAATAAACGCAGGCCAAGTATCAGCCAATCCGCTGGCATGGGCCTGGGTGCCACACACAGCGGGTAATAAGTCCCATCTGGCAGTAGCTTAAAGCTTTAGGGGATGTTAATGTTACGCCATGCTGGTGTTTGTATCCAGCAATGCTAGGAAGGTCTTTATTCTGCTCTTGTATACGGCGCGGTGCCACAGGGGTTCTGCCCGCTGCTGCTTCCCGGTGCCTCATTCAGTTGCACCTGGTTCAGATGGCACCGGCAGGACTAGGGGTCCATATATTTTGATAAGGGAATGGGTGGGTTCTGTGCTTTACTGCTCACATGGCAATATTCAGTGTATCCAGGGAATATGGCTGCATAGTAACCCTACAGGAGCAGGTTTTGTACCCACAGGCACCTTCTCATCTGCCCAATGAATATTGTGTTGTGCATTTTACCCTTCAGTGATTTGGGCTCAGGGCTGGATGCCATGATGGGGAATGATGGGAGGATGCCAAGAATGCCCATTATAAACAGAAGCTCAGCCCGTTAGCCCGGTGTGAGAATGCTTGGTGGAGCAGCCATACCCGCAGGAGGACTGGTGTGTGTCACTCACAGGTACTGAAGTGCTGGGGGGTGTAAGGAATCAGACTGACACATACAGTGGAAAGCAGGGTTTCTTATAAAGCAGCAACATGTGTACATTTCTCTTTCTTTCTTCATTAACTTCTATGTGTTTCCCCTTCCAAATGAGCCCAATACCCAGAATAAAGACACACACACACGGCTTGATGGTTCATCTGTGAAAATCACAGTTTTATTAATAGTAAAAATAATAAATTGTGTTTTTCATTGATTCTGAGGAAGGCAAAAAAAACCTCTGAGAAGCTTTGAGCCAATCTGCTTCATTAGAGGGAAAAATTCCTTCCTGACTCCTTAACGGCAATCGGATTTGCTCCCAGAATCAATGCCTTCACCCTGCTTGCCATAATCAAGGGAAGCAGGGTGAGGGAAACAAGGGAATATGGTAGCATACACACCATTCCATTGGGCCCCAGGCAGCCTGCAGACCCCGGCTCCTGCAGTCTGAGGGATGGATGGAAAGGGAATGCAGTTTTTACCAAGCACCTTAAGGATCTCTTGTGTATGAACCATATTTTAGATGAAAGGGGGAGCACCGCTGGTGGAATTACGGTGGATGGGAGTGCAGGCACCGCTGGTGGAATTACGGTGGATGGGAGTGCAGGCACCGCTGGTGGAATTACGGTGGATGGGAGTGCAGGCACCGCTGGTGGAATTACGGTGGATGGGAGTGCAGGCACCGCTGGTGGAATTACGGTGGATGGGAGTGCAGGCACCGCTGGTGGAATTGCGGTTGATAGGAGAGAAGGTGGATCTGGGCGGATTTTACCTTTTGCCTTTTAGTTCCGAGGGCCACCTGCAAAAGTCAAACAAAAGAACTTATTTATACCTTAGCAAGCGATATCCCTGGAGAAACCCTATTACACTTAGGGGCACATTAATATCAAATCGGGCGCTGAAGCAAAATTAAAACACTGAACAAGTGGGTATTTTTCCCCACAACGTTGGCATCTTACATGAGCTTCACACATTGCACAAAATCTGAGAATTGCAATTGATTTCAATCCATCAGCCCCTTTCCATTACAAAATAGCCATCATTTAGGGAATATTTCCATTTCAGCAAACAGCATAGAAAGAAAAAAATGAAAGAAGGATGGATTCTATACTGCACCTTAATATCTCTCGCTGTTCCGCGTCAGGATGACCTTGTTGATAGCCTCTAGGTCTTTGTAGAGGTCCTTTAGGTGGGCTTTGATGTACCTGTAGTCCCCTCGGAAGTCGGCCTTCAGGCGAAATTGCCACCACTTTGTGATCTTCACACAATCCCTTGCCATCCACAGATCATAGAGTGCCATCCTGATGTCTCCTCTTATCTGTTCCCTAATGCACTCCAAATAGGGACCCGCCCGTGGATCTTCAAAATCCCTGATCTCGAAGATGTCCCGATCAGGGGGGATCCACCATGAGATCTACAGAAATGCAGGAAACAAGAAGACATTAAGGTCTCCAGCAGGTTTTCTTTAATCCTCAGTAATAATAATTAGAATTTCTTAGCCCACATACCACAGCAATGTGTATTTATTAGCACTAGGGGCGCTTACCTTCCCATAGCGGTACTCGTAGTACTGCCGGCTGCTGGCACTCATGCCCATCTCTGCTGCCTCTGTCATATAAAATAGAGATTTGGGAAGGTTAGAGTTAATCTAAAGATGTCAAATTAAAAGACCCCAAATAAACACAGTAAAGATCAGAGTTAGGGGTAGAACTCCATGGATGTGCCTCTTGTTTAACCTCATCTACTATGTAATACATATTGCAGAGGGAAAAATGCTGGTTCCTTACCAGTTGAACCACAATGGGTCCGGCAGGTTCTTCTTGTTCTTCTGCTGTGGAGAAAAGGTGTAGTCTTTAAAAAGACTTTTGTGTGTCTTCTTCTGTATCTTCTTCTATATCGCAAGGATGGTAGGAGTCGCTGCAAATCTCTCAAATCGCTCTATTTCTCAAGTCTCTCAAATCGCTCTATTTCAGGAGAGAGAAGAGACTGTGAGCTCTTGTGATCCTCTCTGCCATTTATAGCAGTATATACTAGGGTTCCCTTTCTGTATCCCTCCCAGTTGTACTGCGCTACTGAATATGTTTGCTGCTCTATAAATAACCAGTAGCACCAATTATTAGAAGCTTTAATAGAATGAAGAATTTGATTGGGAGAGATACAAACGTTTGGTGCAAAGAAGGGCTCCGGACAGCGCTGCCAACCAAGCGTGGGTCCTGGTGTCACAGTGCTTTTAGGGGGCTGTACAGGCTGATGGGAAAAGATCAACCCCATTCATTTCTGTGCCAATTGCTTTGCTTTGCAAGGAAAAATGTATTGAAATGTATTCAGTTAAATGTTAAGGTTGCTACATGAGAGCAGGGCAGATACCCGGGGCAAAGGGGCAGAACTCTAAGGAGCCTGTCAATACTGGGAGGAAAAATGTATGTATTGTATGGCCTCCAAATGTTTATGGGGTCCCCAGTCAAAAAAAAATATATATATTTGCTTCAGAACTGCAAAACTGCCAAACCCTGTGTCTGTGTCTCCCAACCAGCGCTAAGATTAATGTCATCTCTAAAATTCTCCAAATTCACTAAAATCTGTGAGAGGAGCAACATCCGCTAGTCTAGGGGGGCATCACCCAACTATTTCCCATCTTTTTTTAGCTAAAATAAGGGTTATTTGGCAAAAAATCTCTCAGGGGATTCAGACTTACCTCTCGCCACAAAGTCAACCAACGGACAAAACCAACTGTCACATTGCTGTGTGTGAAGTCATCTCTGGTCACATGTCATGAAATGTTTGTTTGTCATAACATTTACAGACAACTTTAAAACCATTGGGTTTTTGTAACACTACAAAAGAGTTTCTGAGTGGGGCTTCCCTTTAATGTTACTGCTAAATACATGGTGATAGCGAGTGGCAGAATAAATATATAAAGAGACAACAAATAGAGCATCTGATCAAATCCATATTTCTTTGTGACAAGGCACCTAATAAAGACAATATTGATATTAGACAGGAACGTTAGAGATAAGCTGTTTGCATCTCCTGCCTATAGCCCATTGCATTCAGATTTGGCTACATTTTGATAGCTATTGCTATGCAACTTGTAGATATATAATATATATTATTGCACTCACGGTACATGTATTATTCATTTAACGGCCCTTTTCTCTTAATATGTTATTACTAACTTGTGTGTTATCTGAAAAAAGTTGCGAAGATTGTGAATCATTGCTGGTGGCAGAAATATATGAAACAATGTATAAATACTAAATGACTGATATGATGATTTGTCGTGTTTATAATGAAACTATCCAACGCATTGAAACAATATATTTATTTAAACCAGACTGGCCGTACAGGACATCCCAGCAAAGTCCCATTCAATGGGGTTTGTTATGATTTGCGGTTGTGACAGGGGTTGAGGGACATCTAGATCTGAGAGAGGGCCTGAGAGGGGGCTTCTAATTCCAATATTACTATAACGCACCGTTTAGGCCTGCTGGGAAATGATTGAGTGGGAATGTAAGGGATTGGGGAATTTCATGCATTTAAAAGCAAAATATCCAGGCTCCTAAATTTAGATTAAGAGCAGTTAAGAATCTCAACGGATGGAATTGATAGATGGATTGTACGATTGAAGCAACTGTTATTGAGAGTGTTAGTGGGAGATGTAACCCAGGGCTGTGCTCAGGCCGGAGGGGTAACTGTAGGGCTTGCCCCCTCTTGGGGTCTGGAATGATAGTTTAAATATATGTTTTACGAAAATGTCTTGAAATGATATTCTGTGGAGCCCACTAACTTCTGTTTATGCGCTACAGAGCTGTTTTGGGGCTTATTATTGCCCATGGCAATTTAGCTAAAATAAACCTCATACACATATTGTTTTTGTTTATTTCACAACATATGTTCCTTAGGGAGAAGATGATGAAATGTGGATGTGCGCATATATGGGGTACAAGCTGAGCACAGAGAGCTGTCAGAGTAACATTTTAGCCCAAGCGCAGTGTAAGTGCCTGGCAGGTTTCTGATCTGAAGGCAGGCTGCCCTGCTTGTATTGGCTCAAATTATATATTTAATGGAAGCGCTTTGTGGGTCTGTTCAGAAATTCAGAGGTTTGTAGCTATAGAAATCTATATAACTGGGGATTTCTATCCTTTTAGTATTATGTAGCGAGTCATATTCTGAGACAATTTGCAATTGGTCTTCATTTTTTATTATTTGTAGTTTAATTCAATTTTTGTTTAGCAACTTTCAGATTGTCAACAACTGTCTGGTTGCTAGGTTGCTTACCTTAGCAACCAGAAGTGGTTTGAATGAGAGACTGATATATGAGTAGGAGGAGACAAAATAGAAATAGAAGAAATAGAAAAAAGAGTTATAAAAAGTAACAATAGAGCTGTAGCCTCACAGAGCAATAGTTTTTGGGCTCTTGGGTCAGTGACCCCTATTTGAAAGCTGCAAAGAGGTTGAAGAAGAAGGCAAATAATTAGCACAGTATAAGAAATAAATAATAAAAACCAATCAAAGATTTGCTTAGAATTGGCCACTCTATAGCATACTAAAAGTTTAGTAGCATGTTGATCCAGGGACTTGGGTTGCCATCTGGCTGATGTTTCACGGCTCTAGCTGGTAAAATATCGGCCAAGGCCTGGACCGGTATTAGCGGAAATGTACTTGGGTCTGTCGAGGGGGGTGGGGGGAGGAGATTTGTAGTGTTACTTGGAGCTATAAATTCCCGGTGGGACAGAATGCTGCCCGTCTCCCCCTGTGCCATTACCCTTAGACTGGGTCACTGTTTTACTTTGTATTCTGTGAGATCAGTTTCCCGCGGGATCTGTAGGGCTGCGCAGTGATCAGTCAGATCCTTACCGTACTCTAGCGCTCACATTCTGTATTCCCTTCTACTGTTCTGCCGTAATGAGCCGAGTATATTAACGTCAGTGAATTGTTCTCTCCGGTAAAAAGCAACTCAGACACAGGGGGAAGATAGAATCTCCTAGAGCTCCATGAGGCGTGAGAACCTTGCTTCTGGGGCAGCAAACAGTCACCATTGGTAAGTTTAAAGGGCAAGGAAACCCAGACTCAACCAATGCTCCTTATTACTTATTTATTAGGTTATTATTTCATTTCATGGCTACTGTGTATGCGCGGGAGAGTGAATACAAGTGACCAAATTATCTTTGCTTGACTGTTATAATGCTGGTTCTTTCATTCTCCATGATTTCAGCGGAATATCCATAGAAGGATAAGCCTTCTTGTTCTGTGGCCTCAACATGAAGGCCAGTGAGGGTCAATTGGGAAGACTGGCCATTTGCCCTCCTAGATGCACCTGAAAGCCCAGCAGTTCAGTTGGGGAGACATTTAGGCTCAATATGTAATTGCTGCCCTTGATATTCCTGACACAGTAAATGACCCACTATATCTGTACTTATTTCCTTAGTTGAGGTGGGGCCATGACCAGAGGTTGGACCTTCATGGAGCGGCTCGGTCAATTGTTGAACCTTTGAGAGGAGCTTGAAATGAAACTTCTGACAAGCACTGCCCTAAGGTAAGATGGTGGCACAAGAGGAAGGTCTTGTTCTTCCTCCAGTATCTGGGTCCAATGAAAGGCTCAGTGATCAGATCGGCCCTATTTGGCCCAGAATGTGGATCTGTTTGGCATCAGACTCACAAATGTGTATTTAGTAGATGTAAAATCCAAATGACTGTAAACTAGATTTATTTACTATGATATGAGCACTCTGGCCTCTGCACTAGGAAGGGGCTCCCAGTGTGGGGGCCAATGCACTGGATATGGTGAAACAGTTTTTAGGGAAAAGGGATTCTTTAAGATATGATATGCAGTTAGGGTTACCAGACTAGAAAATCCAGTTGGAAGGGCTGCGCTGATTACAATTTCTTCAACATGCCCTTCAACATGCATGTATTATATATGTACCTGAATTTTCAAGTGACCTGTAAACTGTGCCCTTAGCCTTTGCCCTGTGTTGGTCAGATAGCTGCAATGGGCTCTGCCATCAGTGGGCCTGGTAGCTCAGAGCTGCTGGAATAAGTTTCCCCACATTGTCATGTTATTTTTACAGCAGCAGAACACTTAATAATGCATTGTTTCTCTTTATACAATTCAAGAAAATACTTGCTATGCTGAGTATTCACAATATAAAACTCTCTGCATTTGTACATTACAGAGTCCAACTGCTGTTATTTAACTACTGTACATTTGGGGCAGATTTAGCAAAATATGAGTTTAATACAAATTTACCCACATTCTGTTCATTCCCATAGGATTTTTTGAAGTGTATTTATCAAAAGGTAAAAGTTTGAGTTCACCATTTGATAAATAAAAAGTCTAAAAATCCCAAAGGAATGAATAGAAAGTAGGTGAATTTTCCTGTGGTGGGCTCACACTTTAATAAATCTGCCCCTTAGTAATGAAGTGGAGGTCATTCCAGCAGCGCCCGGCCAACTCGGCCGCCTCTGCGTACAGCTTTAGGGTAACGGCACAGAGGCAGATTCAGGATATTTTGTCGACTAAGCAATTGCAGCTCAGTGTGTGGCCAACAAATTGCTCAAAATCACCCACATTATTGTCCGTGGCAATCACCACAAAATGACTGTCACGTGGCCCCCGGTCCAGGCAATTCCCATGGAAACGAATGGGGGTGATTCCAAGCGTTTTTACCATTAGTCTGTACAGCCCACTTTGTGACAAACTGCATATTGTGTTGGAACTGCATATTGTGTTGAGCTGTCTGCTTGATCAGAATGGTTTTGTTCTTTCTGCTTCCAGGTTGGATCTGGCTGAACTGTCTATGGGAGATAAAGGCACAGGATCACAGGTGCATGATGGGAAAGCGATTCACATTTGAATCCTGAGCGAGAAGGAGCCATGTGAGCAAGTCGTATTGTTTGGTGTTCGGGCCGCGCAGCGCAGGAGGAGTTCCATCACTATACCATTAACTGAGAGACTTCAAAACCCAATAGGACTTTGCCTGGGAGTCCCTGCCCTTTGTACCTATTGTGACCAGCCCATTCTGGAACCCTGCTCCGCTGTGTAGGAGTTTTCTAGTGCATTTTACTGCTGAGCCATGGGAAGCCTTTTTTTCTGCTTGCTGTGACCCAAGGTTTGTATACTAGACTCTGCCTTGCCTGCTGCCTGCCCTGACGGCCAACTTCCAATCTGTATCTTCCAATAAAATCAAAACTTGTTTCTTTCAAATTCCTGACCTTTATTTGGAATGCTTATCATCCGATTTTAATTAACATCTCAGTATTCCAGCTACTTTTTCTGTCTCACATGCTCTGTGAGCAATAATGTATCTTTTCTGCACAATTGTGGAGTGGTTGCTTAGTGCACAGCTTAGAGGTAACATATAAATAATTGGATGTAGTCAGAGAAGAGGATCCCCTGAGCTAGAATATGAGCAGCCAATAGTGACAACAAGAAGTGTTAGTAGGCATAGGTATCCATGCAAGTGTGGAGCATGAAGGGTCACATGTACGTAGGGTGTACTCAACAGAACTGTTGGGTATAGTTGCATGCAAAGTAAGACCTACCTGCCACCACCTAGCAGTCACTTTGTATTTGTAGCTCAGCAAGATCCAGAGGGAGGCAATGGATTTTGTGCACCCCTAATAAAAGGCTAGAAGACTCATGAGTAAATGGCGCACATAGTGCCAAGTGCTTTTTTGGATGCAATTTGCTATTTTCCCCCACAATTACAGCATCATTGTGCCTGTGTGCCAAGCTGCGAATGATGTTATTAACGGCAATAGCATGGGATTATGAACAAGTCAGTAGTGCTGATTGGCCAGCCCCCTAGTGGAACCCTGAAATGCCCCAGCTTGAAATGATTCCAGGGTTCTCTTGCATCAATTCCTACACTTGTGCATATCATTCATTAGAGCAGGCTGGTTGGGCACATTAGTGCTCCCCACAAGTACTCGCTCGTTTGCACATTAGCGCTCCCCGCGAGTAGCAAGTACACGCAAGTGCAAGGAGCATGTATGGGGCGAGTACCTTTTATGAATGCTGTTGATGTTTTTTCAAATATAGAGGGGGTTTGCCAGGTCGGCCTTTGGTATTGCACTTGTAATCCTGTCTCAGTTTGCACTACTGAATCAGGTCCATAAATATTTGGACAGAGACAACTTTTTTCTAATTTTGGTTTTGTACAACTGACATTTTTATGCAATCGTTTTGTTCACCCCGCTGAATTAAAGCTAAAAGTCTGTACTTCAACTGCATCTGAGTTGTTTCATTTAAAATTCATTGTGATCCCCGTATGGTTGTAATAGGATTCTCACTGGGGAGGGGTGGCAAGGGGGGGACTTACTGGATAACTATATTTTTTTGAATAACAGCAGATTTCTCATATTTGACAACTGTTATTAATATTTTTTCCTCTCAGTAAACTAACTGCCTGCGTGTCAGTGGGCCCTCTTGCCCACCCAGCCATTTGCCTTGTATGCCTATACCGTGGCCATTACTCAATTCTATAGAGAAGAAATGGAGGAAAGGATAGATAATAGTATGAAAAAAGAAGTAATTAAGAGACTACAGAAAGTGAGTGAACAGAGAAGGGGAGAGTGGGCCTAAGGTCTAAGCCAGTGATCCCCAACCAGTGGCTCCGGGGCAACATGTTGCTCCCCAACCCCTTGGGTGTTGCTCTCAGTGCCCCCAAACCAGGGAGTTATTTTTGAATTCCTGACTTGGGGGCAAGTTTTGGTTGAATAAAAACAAGATTTCCTACCAAATAAAGTCCCTGTAAGCTGATAGTGTGCATAGAGGCTGCCTAATGGCCAAACATTTTATTTTTTACTCAGGTAAGTTTATTGAGAAAGCCTATAACAATGCAAATTGACAATTGCTTCTGACAGTTATGACTCGGAGCTTAGTGTTACACCCACATCGCAGAAAGATTATTTTACAGAGCATCAACATTTTATATCCAGGTGACTAAGTGTTAATACATTGGTTTCTATAATATATTATTATAGGCGTTGTTCCATTTATTCCAAATTGCCACATATTTATTGTGATTTCCATTTTTTGTGTAAGCGGCTTTTTCAATGTTACACAAGTCCCCAACCGAGTTATACCATTGGTTATAGGATCAGGGCATTTCCAGAGTCGTGTGATCCCTTTTCTGGCTATAAATAGGACTTTCTGCAAAAATTGTACATCTGTTTTAGGTCATTTTAATGATGTGGTTACCCATAGTAGACACAGTTCCGGTGCTCTAGGGATTGGATATTGTAGTAACTCAGATAGGGCACCTAGAATTTAATAAATATTCAGTTTGTTGCAGGACCATAGTGTATGTATAAGCGTACCCTCCTCATGACCACATCTGTTACACATCAATTTTGTGTAGCCTGACCTTGGTTAGGTAGGCCATATGGATAATGTAGAGTTGGAACAGTCTGTATTTATAGTTTAGCGACACCTGGGTTGGGGTCTTACGCGTTTGCTGCCATTGACAACCAGTGAGGATGGGGAGGTCTTTTTCCCAATTGATTTGCGATCTGGGTATACTTTTATGCACCTTTTGCTTTAGCAGCATCGTATATAGGTTAGATATGAGCCCCTTGTTATTTGGAGAAACTGATTGTTAAGTATATGGAACCAGATTGGACTGACAGACCAATGGGTGGTTGTTGGAGGGTTACAGATTGTTAGCACTGCCAGCATTGGGGCATGGTCTGAGATGCCCCTGGGTAAGTATTTAGTTTGTGAGACTTTAGGAAGGAGACGTTTGCCGACATCATGTCTAGCCGTGAGAGAACATTATGGGAAGCAGAGAAGCAGGAAAACTGTTTCTCTTGCGGGTGGTGGTGCCTCCAAATCTCATGCAAAGTTCCTCCATTAGATATCGGAGGTTAGTGGGGGGTTCAGTTATGTTTGATCCTACTTTACGTAAACGATTGGTTTCTGGATTGAGGATAGTATTAAAGTCCCCAACTAGTAGGCTAAGGGCAGAGTATTCTGCCCATGTTTTAATGCAGTCGTCTGCATAGGGGGGCGCTATATACATGTTTTCTAACACCAGCTCACGTTGCCCATGTTGTATAAAAATGTATCTGCCCTTTTGGTCTATGCTTAGGTTCTCCAGCTTAAAGGGTATTTGTTTATGCACTAAGATTGATACCCCTGGCGAGTATACTGAGTAGGATGAGTGGTACGCCCACCCTATCCAAGGGCGTTTAAGCGCCAGTGTTTTGCTGCCCACCAAGAGGGTTTCTTGCAGAAATGCAGTATGTATTTTGTTGCGTTTGAAAAAATCAAGTACTTGCTTACGCTTGATGGGGTTGTTGAGACCCCGTACATTCCAAGTCAGAACATTAACCGCCATTAGCAGTTTGTGGGTATGGTGTACTTGCGCATATTGCTGGATCTAGTAAATCCTGCGCCTGCATCCAGATCCATTCATATTTGGCACCTGAGTTAAAACCATAACTTAAAAACTTGAAACCTTTATGCGTAACATTGCATAACCTGCCCTGCCCCTCCCTTTAGGGTGCGTCGTTTCTCGAGTCAAGCCATTGGTTCAGGTCCTGCGGCGAAGTGAAGAACAGGTTGCTGCCATTAGTTGAGACACGGAGCCTTGCTGGGTAAAACATGGCGTATTGGATGTTTTCTGCTCGTAGTCTCCATTTTGCATCCTGGAATTCGGCTCTCAGCTTTTGTACTTCGGACGAGAAGTCGGCATAGATGGAGATTTTCCTGGCTCGGTATTGCAGATTATATTTTCCCCTGGCCATGCGAAGGATGGAATCTCTGTCAATCGCGGTTAGTATGCGTGCCAGAAGGGGTCTAGGCGGTGCGCCCGGTGGTGGTTTTGTCGGAACTCTGTGTGCCCGTGTCACAGCAAAGGTGCCCGACAGCTTGTTTTTATCAAAGTTGTTTAGAAGCCACGTTGTAATGAACTCCGGTGCCGTACCTTCCGCTCTTTCAGGGAAGCCGACCAAGCGTAGGTTGTTACGCCTGAGCCTATTCTCCAGGTCATGTGATTGCGCCATGCAGCTTTGGACATCTTTACAGAGGTTCTGCATTGTTTGCTGAACTGGGGCACAGGCGCCCTCTCGCTCGCTGAGACGCTGTTCTGTAGCAGCAGTACGTTCCCACAATTTTTGGAGATCTTGCCTGATTATGGATAGATCCAGTTTAATTTCTTCTGTTTTGGCGTTTATCAGCGTGGTGCAGACCTCTTTAGTAGATTTTATTTCTGTAATTACATCAAGTAGAGTAAGCGGTTCAGAAAATTGAATATATAAACGCTTTACTGCTCACACGGCACGATGCGTCAATCCCCAATAGCCCACCGCCTGGCTTTTTGAAATATCACAGAAAAAGAGGAGAGCACCTTCACGCATATGAATTGGTGCTTGAAAATATCCAGCCAAATTACTTTAGATCACCATTTATTTCCTTTTACAAAATATTTATAGAAAAGTCCATAATTAGAGAAAAGTCCATAGTTAGAAAAATCTGTATAAAAAATTTCTTAGATGATCCAACCATCGTGCACAAAGAACTGTGAAAAAATCAAGGATTCCAGGGTGGTTTTGGAAACTGCCCTTCCCCAGAGTAATATACATGCCCAGGCAGTTGCCAGTATGGTGGGGAATCATCCAAAACCCCTGCTGTTCCAGGGAGAGTATAACCACTTTAATTCATTAAATGGGTGTCCAGGCTCAATGTTATACAGATGTTGTATGTGGAATTCTGCTCAACAAGATACTACTCTGGAATATTTTTGACAAACACTTTCTCCAGTAACAATTAATGAGATTTTTATCAATATCATGTAAAACTCACCTTCATCTATTTATTGCAATTTACAACTGTACAAGCCACAAGCTCATTGGATGTTTGGCTCATCACCATTTGTAACATTTGTGTGTGGCTGCCAAGTAAAACATGCTGGGGATCCCTGGTCTAGATAATATGTTCTGATTTTCTGGCCCCTCATGGTGAGCATTATGCTCCAGGAGTTGCTCCAGCTCCGCCTGATATTAATGTGCTTAGACATAAGGCCAATGCCGCACCAAATGTATGGCGCATATTTTCGGCAAGCAAAAAGACATGCTATGCCAATCCAAAGTAACTGGGGGTAGAATCCTGTGCAAAAACACTTTTGGAGATGTGGCCCTAAGGCCCAAAACACACGACCTGAACTTGCATTTTTACTTGCATTGACCCACGACCTGACTTGACCTGCAACTGCCTTATCCGCAACCTTAACTGTGACCCGCTGACCGCCATTAAACAGGACGTGCTTTTGCTTCAAGCTGGAAGTGGCATAATCAGAATTGTTTAAAGGGGAAGGAAAGGTACAGGTATGGGATCCCTTATCCGGAAACCCGTTATCCAGAAAGCTCCGAATTACGGAAAGCCTGTCTCCGATAGACTCCAAATAATTCAGAAATGTAGTAATAAAACAGTACCTGTACTTGATCCCAACTAAGATATAATTACCCCTTATTGGGGGCAGAACAGCCCTATTGGGTTTATTTAATGGTTAAATGATTCCCTTTTCTCTGTAATAATAAAACAGTACCTGTACTTGATCCCAACTAAGATATAATTACCCCTTATTGGATGCAAAACAATCCTATTGGGTTTAATTAATGTTTTATTGTTTTTAGTAGGTATGGAGATCCAAATTACGGAAAGACCCCTTATCTGGAATACCCTTGGTCCTGAGCATTCTGGATAACGGGTCCTATACCTGTATAATCACTGGGGAGTGGCGAAATGTTAGGCACCCCCCCAGTGATTGTAACAGACCCGCTGCAGAACCCTAACTGTTAGCCTGGGAAACCATTGTGGAACAGACACATTTACAATGTACAATTTTGCGCCAGCCCAGTTGCAGGCACACACCATGGACTCCGGCACAGGAATGTATACTTACATGTTTCCACTCTGAAATCTGGCGTGTGTGCCTGCACCAGGGCCGACACAATGGTTCAGAGTGCAGGCGAGGAGGAAGGGCCTGTGTGGCTTCAGCCTTTATGTACTCAGGAATGCATGCCCCCTTATAAACCCAGAAATCCAAAGTCCTCACTACAACAACTATTTGTAACTCTATTAAACCAAGCTTGGCTTTTTGAGGTACTTGTGCCTAAAGACGCTCCGCACTCTTGTATGACATGAAGTGCAATTGCATCTGTCTGTTTGGATGAATCGCAAGCAAGTGCTCCTGGAACCCTTCAGCTTCCATCTCAAATATGGCAGCAATTCCATGGTTTCCACTGCAGCTCGTGCAGCACAATTGCGCCTATACAATAATGCCCGAATGTCACTTTGACACCAACACCGGAAATTATCCACAGTGACTTTGCATCCAAATTGTGTAAAAATGCAAGGGCGATTGTGCAATTGCATCAGCTCCCCTGTGCCAAACATTGCACTGTGGGAAAAGCGATGCATTTTGGTGAATTGCATTTGAAATTGCACTTTGCACACTGCACTCGCATTTAGAAATGAACCCTTCTTTGTGACAATGCCTCAAAACCAGTATTCACTTTGCAGCACTATATAGTCACAGGAAATGTTTGTATTAATCCTAGTGTTTGCTCCTGTTTGTGTCTTTGCTTCTTTCCTGGCTAAAAAGGAACCACAGTCCGACTATAGTTTACTGACAAAACTCAAGATATAAAGTCAAGCAACAGTGTAATAGTCACAAACTACATAGCAGGGCAGATTCCTATTTACCCCATTTATGTCGCTACTCATTGAAGATCTAGATGTGAGTGACCTGATTTAGCAAGTTTGGAAATTCCTACTGTTTCCCTATCCATTCTTTTTTTCAATTACATTTTTTTAATAGCACCAATAAGTCATTCAGGTTATTGCAGTAGATCTTTGCTCTACATTCTGCCCTCGTTCCTGTCAACCCTCAAATTCACATTTACTTCCCCAGCCATCCAAGATGTTTTCAGAGAGCAGAAGCTACCCATCAAGAATAAAGAGAAAGTTATGATCATGCCAATGAAAGATTATATTCAGGGTTCCGACAGAATGTTGCAGGGAACGCTGACATCTTTTGGGTATAGTTCATTTCCACTTAATCAGTGCTGACAGGAGTAAAGCAAAGGTTTCCAGCTTGTCAAGGAAGTTATCTTAGTGGGTCTCTGCCTGGGGGGTGTTATCGAAAGGATCTCCAGGTAGAATTTGCCAGTGGTCAAACACACACTGAGGGAAGGCCTGGCCACCAGTGTTTGATGTAAGTCAGCAGTGAAAGCAAATGGCTCATTTACAGGCAGGTATGCCTTAACCACAAACATTGGTGTTCCAGCCACCTGGGAATTCTGTATTTTCTGTCGGCAGGGGCTGCACTATGGCACGGGCATCACGCGGCTCTCGGAACAATAATCCATCTCCTCACATTGTTGGTAGAGCACACAGTTATTAAAGGATTTTATCAAACTGCACCCTTGCTGGAAGAAACTTGATGAGGATCATTCTTTGCACTCTGAAACATACATTGGAATTTTTTGCTCTCCTTGAAGATTGTGCCGCCGGCTGGAATGGAACCCGGGACACCATTGCTGCAGGAGCCCTAAACCAAAAGTGAACTCATGCACAAGGGTGGGGCATCCGGCTTTTTGTTCCAGTCACACTCTGGGACCTATCTATACAATCGTTTTCTGCCAATGACTTTATTTCCCATGTCTCTCTCCTTGGCTGGGTGTCAGGCTAAGTTTCTACACTAGAGACCTGTCTGCCTTCTGAATGTTAGTTATTCAGGCCTAAGGCTTAAACACCAAACAGATGAATTTTGGTTGTTTGTCAACTAAACCAAAGCTGTACTGTCTTTGTAGAAATGTCAATAAATTGCCCAGGAAGTTATTTTATTTGATTGATCTCATCCCTACTTCTCCCATCCGATGCATGCACGAACACAACCCCCCCCATACGGAGCAGTGGGGAGAGGTCTCCATTACTCCGTATGGGAGCAAAATGTAAAGATTTGGCTGCAGCGGGCGGCATGCCAGCCCTAAGTTTGTGCCGCCCTAGGCCCGGGCCTTTGTGGCCTCGCCTGTCAACATACATCCTATCCAGTGCCTGGAGGGGATTGGAGAATAGTGAATAAATATGAAGGTCAGTAACAGTAATGAAGAGCCAATCACAGATTAGAAGCTTTCAAAGCTTTCAAGTGCACCCAGGTTCCTGTGTGAGTCGATTCTCCCTTAGTCCATCTCTTATTAAAGGGCCACATATGGCCGGCTCATATAGAAGTCTGATTGTCAGAACATTTTGGGCTCATTCCATCCACACGTGCAGTTGGTCTGCGCCAAAATGAACTCATTGCAGAGCGGTAGTGAGTAACTGAGAAAAGGTCTCATTTATGCCGAAATGTCCGACTCTTCCCGTCACTGTTTGAAATATGAAACGTATGAAGGTCCTCAATGACACTGGAGGAAAATTACTAAAAAGTTACCCAAAAAAAAAACTTGGCTTGTGATTAATCCTTCTTCTGGAACTCCCAGCACCCTTGGGTCCATCCCTTTTGGTTTAGCATTTAGGGGAATATTCACATATTATTCACATTATTATTTCCCACACATCTCCAGTTTGTGACACACTGGAGATTTGTTGATCGGGTCGACACATTATTGGGAGGGGCTGGGCATGACCCGGCTGTCTTGGTACATAGCGGTACTAACGACAAAATGAACGGTAGGTGGGGGACCTTAACGAGTGAGTTCAGGGATCTCGGCTCTAAAATTAAGCAAAGGTCCTCCAATGTCATTTTTTCGGAAATTTTGCCGGTGCCGCGTGCAAGTTTAGGGAGACAGCGGGAGCTTAGGGAGCTAAATGCGTGGCTAAAGTCTTGGTGTAGGAAGGAAGGGTTTGGGTTCCTAGAGCACTGGGCTGACTTTTCCTTGGGGTACAATCTATACAACCCTGACGGATTGCACCTCAATGGAAGGGGGTCTACTGTGCTAGGGGAGAGAATGGTTAAGAGGTTGGAGGAGTGTTTAAACTAGACAAGGGGGGGGTGAGCTAGAGTAGTAATCTCCGCTGCATGCTGGCTAATGCGCGTAGCTTGTCGGGTAAATTAGGGGAGTTGCAGGCTATTGCATGTATTGAAAATTATGATTTAATTGGTATCACTGAGACCTGGTGGGATGATAAATGCGACTGGGCTGTGAATTTAAATGGGTATACGCTTTTTAGGAGGGACATAGGGATTAAAAAGGGTGGAGGGGTTTGTCTCTATGTAAAGTCAGATTTAAAGCCATGTAATAAAGACATTACCAATGAAAACGTTGAATCTCTTTGGGTAGAAATTTCAGTAGGGCTGAAGGTCACAAAGAAAATGATCATTGGTGTATGTTATAAACCCCCCCGTATAGATGAGGGGGATGAGTCCCAGCTATTGTTGCAAATGGAGGAGGCTTCAAAACTGGGTCAAGTTGTTATTATGGGGGACTTTAATTATCCGGACATTGACTGGAGTAATGGGGTGGCTAAGTCAGAAACAGCTAGTAGGTTTGTAAAGTTTTTATTTCAGGCGGTTCAAGAACCTACTAGGAATGACTCTATGTTGGACCTGGTGATTTCTAATAATAATGAACTCATCTCTAACATTTGTGTGGGTGAGCATTTGGGGAACAGTGATCACAACATGGTCTCCTTTGAGATAATGCTACAGAGACAGCTCTATAAGGGAGTAACTAAAACGCTCAATTTTAGACGTGCAGACTTTGCCAGTATAAGGGCATCTCTGCAATGTGTCAACTGGGAAAGGCTTTTCATGGGGTTAGACACAGAAGGAAAATGGAACATCTTTAAAACATTGCTTTGCAAGTATACACAACAGTATATCCCCCTTGTAAGCAAGGAGAGGCATCGCAAAGCAAAACCTTTATGGCTGAATAAAAGAGTTAAGGTCGAGGTTGGTAAGAAAAAACGTGCTTTTAGGGCATTCAAGTTAGCTGGGACAGCGGAAACTTTCATCAGGTACAAGGAAGCAAATAAAGCAGCAAAAAAGCTATCAAGCAAGCTAAAATAGAGATGGAAAGGGATATTGCAGCTAGGAGTAAAAAGAATCCTAAATTATTTTTTAATTATGTGAATAGTAAAAAAATGAAGCAAGAAGGGGTGGGAACTTTATTATCACGGGGGGGTACGTTGGTTGATGAGAACGGGGAAAAAGCTGAAATTTTTCATCTGTCTATAAATCTGAGGAGCCAGATAATGAAGGCTTCCCTTGTAATATACCCAGTGCTAGTAATTTAGCTACTGACGCGTGGGTCACTCGGGGGGAATTCAAAAGAGACTTGAACATGTAAAGGTAAACAAAGGTCCAGGGCCGGATGGGATTCATCCCAGGGTATTAAATGAGCTGAGCGCTGTGATTGCCAAACCTCTTCACTTAATTTTTCAGGATTCGTTGAGGTCTGGCATGGTGCCAAGAGACTGGCGGATTGCTAATGTGGTGCCGTTATTTAAAAAGGGATCCCGTTCTCAGCCTGAAAACTATAGGCCTGTTAGTCTGACATCAGTAGTAGGAAAACTTTTGGAAGGGGTAATAAGGGATAGGGTACTTGAATACATTGCAGTTCACAATACTATTAGTTTGTGCCAGCATGGTTTTATGCGTAACAGATCTTGCCAGACTAATTTAGTCGCCTTTTATGAGGAGGTGAGCAGGAACCTTGATGCTGGAATGGCAGTTGATGTCATCTACTTAGATTTTGCTAAAGCGTTTGATACAGTACCTCACAGAAGGTTAATGATCAAATTAAGGAATATTGGCCTAGAACATAATATTTGTAATTGGATAGAGAACTGGCTGAAGGATAAAGAGTTGGGGGTAAATGGAACATTTTCTAATTGGACCAGTGTGGTTAGTGGAGTACCGCAGGGGTCAGTCCTTGGGCCTTTGCTTTTTAACTTGTTTATTAATGACCTGGAGGGGGGCATAGACAGTACTGTTTCTATTTTTGCTGATGACACAAAATTGTGCAAAACTATAAGTTCCATGCAGGATGCTGCCGCTTTGCAGAGCGATTTGACAAAATTGGAAAACTGGGCAGCAAACTGGAAAATGAGGTTCAATGTTGATAAGTGCAAAGTTATGCACTTTGGTAGAAATAATATAAACGCGAACTATCTACTGAATGGTAGTGTGTTGGGGGTATCTTTAAGGGCTCTGGCACACGGGGAGATTAGTCGCCCGCGGCAAAACTCCCTGTTTACGGGCGAATAATCTCCCCGAGTTGCCTACCCCTGCCATCCCACTGGCGAACATGTAAGTCGCTGGCGGGATGGCAGACGCGGCGGGGCGATTTCAGGAAATCGCCGAAAAAGACTCGCGAGTAAATTCTCAATATATTGACGAATCATTTTCTAACAAAAAGAGCTACAATAACAAATCAGAATGCCGATATATATATATGTATTTGAGTTGGCACGGAGCAGGTGAATCTCTGGGCAGATTTGTTGGGGCCCCAGTACCAAACAGCCGGATGTCCAACTAGAAAGGGGAGTTTGAGAACAAACTTCATGTTGGGTTGAAAAACGTGAAATCTGATCTGTTGGCTCCGCCCACTTTTTCTAACCTTGGGCCCACAGTTATATAGTAAAAACCCCTGTGCAAAGTGTGGGGACCCTGGTTTTAATAGTGTCTGAATGGCAGCAATTTAAATTTCCCCACTGAAAGTCAACAAGTGACATTTGATTGGCAGTCGGTGGCTCCGCCCCCTTACCCACTTACCTAGGGACCCTGGGATTAATAGTTAGAGAACAGCAGCAGTTTAAATTTCCACCAATAAAAGTCAATAGGTGAATTGTGATTGGTGGTTGGTGGGCGTGCTCCCTTTTTCTAACCTTGAGTGGAAGTCCCCCAGTGACAAACAGTGGCCCCCTGGCATAGTGTGAGAATGGCAGCATTTTACATTTAATCCGATAAAATTCAATGGATGAAATCTGATTGGCTGTTAGTGACCAACTTTGCAAAGTTTGGGGGCATAAAAATTGTGAGACTGACAGCATTTTACACTTCACCATTGAAAGTAAATGTGATTGGCTGTTGGTGGCTCCACCCACATTTTTCTAACTTTGAATGGCAAATACCCAGTGACTCTGGAAAGTTTAACAACCCTGGAATTAATAAGTAATATGTATTAGTATACGTAACAGATAATAATATGGCATCAGTTTAAATATAAACCAATGAAATTTAATGGGTGGAAATGGATTGGCTCTTGGTGGCTCCGCCCATTTGTCTAACCCTGAATACGTAGTCAGCCAGTGACTGACTGCAAAGTTTGGGAACCCTGACATGAATAGTGTGAGAAAGGCAGCAATTTAAATTTAAACCAAAAAAATACAATAGGTGAAGTTTGATTGGTTGTTGGTGGCTCCACCTACTTTCTTAAACCTAAAAATGCAGTCCTCTGGTGACCCTGGGGTTAATACTGTGAGAATGGCAGCAGGTTGGATTTCCCCATTGAAAATCTATAGTTAAAATCTGATTGGCTGTTGGTGGCTTCACCCACTTTTTCTAACCGCAGTTCCCTGGTGACGAGCTCTGCAAAGTTTGGGGACCTTAGTTTTAATATTTAAAGAATGGCAGCAGCTTAAATTTAAACATATGAAGTCTATAGGTGAAATCTGATTGGCTGTTGTTGTGCCCGCCAAAGTTCTCTCACTGACCAACTGTGAAAAGTTTGGGGACCCTGGGGTTAATACCGTGAGAATGGCAGCAGGTTGGATTTCCCCATTAAAAGTCATTACATAAAATCTAATTGGCTGTTGGTGGCTCTGCCCACTTTTCCTAACCTTAAACCGCAGTTACCTGGTGCCTAACCCTGCAAAGTTTGGGGGCCCCGGCGTTATTACTGTGAGACTGGCAGCAGGTTGGATTTTTGCCGAGCCAATAGGTAAAATCTGATTGGCTGTGCACAGCTCCGGCCACTTTTGGGCATCCAACAATCATCATATTTTCATTCAGGCTGAGCCCATGACTGTGTGATTCAAGTTTGGGGGGTGTCGCCTCAAAGCTGTAAGATTGGCAGCAGTTCAAATATCTTCCTTGTCAAAATCAATGGAAATATTGGGGGGTTCGGAGCGGCACGGGGGGTGGGATCCCTTAGAAAAGCACAAGCAGCCAGCTCCGCTATAGGGCGAAGAAGTGTGGGGAGTTCGGGTGTTGTACCCCTAAACCTGTAGGAGGAGTAGCGTTTAGAAAATGGGGGGTGCTAAGAATAAGAAGCTGAAGGGGAGGAACAGTCGGGGGGTTCAGCCCAACACAATTACCCCTGAGCCCCAGCAATATCCGCACGGATTCTCTAGCCGGAACTGTACCCTCTGAGCATCACTGTACAGAACCGGCTCCAGCAGCCCCATTACATGTTATTGGCTTTCAGCCCAATCCCCTCATCTACACAATTCACTATTATAAGTGTTTATTGGGCTTCATGAACAACACAAACCCAAAGCCCATTCTCACATGAATTTATTCAGAGCCGGGAGTGCGAGGCTACCAACCAATCAGGTTGGACTCTCACGCTTAGCAAATGGCCAAACGGATTGTGGGAACCAACCTCTGAGCGATATGAAATTATCCCGTGTAAGTGATTGTATTCTACGCGGTAAAGTCGTAATTTCAAATCTAATCACTCTATTAAGCTGATTAATGAACTAATCGATCGTTTGCTCCATATTAAATATCCCATACATTAATATGTACAGTCATACAGTTCCAACAACGTTCCCAACCCTTCAACAGTTGTTCAAACCAGGGTCGGACTGGGGGGTGAAAGGCCCACCGAGCCTCCCGCCCCAGGGGCCCTGCAGGTGCCCCGCCCCAACCCCCCCCCGCAGGGGCCCCACCCCTAACCCCCCCCCCCCGCAGGGCCCCCTAACCCCCCTCACACGGCCCCCCACCCGACATCATTCCCGCGAGCGCGTAAATTTTACGCGTCAGGGGAGCAGCGGTTGGGCAGAGGGAGCACCGGCAAGGGTCGGGTCTGGGCCACCTGGGCCCACTAGAGCTGGGGCCCACCGGGATTTTTCCCAGTCTGACTCTGGTTCAAACCATACGATCGGACCTTTTCTCCAAATTTTTTTTTGTTTTTTCCTTGTATTTCTAGAAGCCTGTGTGCTTCAATCAACCAAGTGCAAGAAAATACAATGTGCTCCCTACTAAGTGCCACACAGTGTATAAGGGGGCAATGACTCGGCCTGAAAAATTGAAAAGCCAATATATGCAGGACTAGCTGGTCAAATGTCCTGAAGCCTCCTGGCCCAGAAAAGCCCTTTATCCCCGAGCAAAATGCCTGCAGGAAGTAGAATCCCCTGTGCCGTAAGGCTAAGGGGCACATTTACTTATCCACGAATGCGCAAAAAAATCGGATTGGTTTTGCCGCTGTTTACGATAGTTCGGTACGAAAATTTTGTGACTTTCGGATCGTCAATACGATATTATCGTGACTAATACGATTTTTTCGTAAGCGTTTTCGTGATATTTGCGATCTTCAGAAATTTTCGTTTCCAATCCAAATTTTTCCCATTCGGGATTTGAACTGGTGTTTTGATATAAGAGATCCCTATATCCTTCCCCCTACCGACCAAAGCAGAGAATGGGTAAAAATAGTAATAATAATATAAAATGTGGTATAACCAAAATCCCAGGGTTAGACTGGGCCTGGCTATAGTGGTGCCGGGGGCTAGAGCTGACTGGTTTTGCCCTAAACCAATATCTGTAAGTTTCAGGAGATTATATGGTTAGGGGCCCCTCTGGGATAGGGTTAGATATGGGCACTGGGATGGTTTAGCCTGGTGAGCTTTATTCACCCTTATAAGGACATTTATTTATATTATTTGTTGTTATCTGCCTTACTTCATCACCCAGTGCGCAAATAACATTCACTTAAAAAATGCTACACATATTCCAACACTTTATCTTTATGATAACATACTCCATAAAATCTTCAGATCCCCCCAGCTTAAACTGCTCCAAGAATATCTCCTGTAACCTTCCCATCCCTCATCTTCAAGGTCAATAGGCCAGAAGAAATCAAGGATAGGTTGGGGCCATAGTGTAACCTTTAACCAAAAGGCCCAGTCATTACACAGCCCAATAATAACTATAAATGACTCCTACCCAGGAGAGTAGATTG
The DNA here is from genome assembly GCF_000004195.4 of Xenopus tropicalis. Taxonomy (NCBI): domain Eukaryota; kingdom Metazoa; phylum Chordata; class Amphibia; order Anura; family Pipidae; genus Xenopus; species Xenopus tropicalis. Next base: position 21,096,096 of record NC_030684.2, on the reverse strand, counting down.
GCTATCATATCATTACAATTGAGGAGACTGGCAAATATGTAAGCAAGTAAGCAAAGTGGAATTCTGGGTATTAATTTTAATGAGATCCCAGAATACACTTTGCTATTTGCATACAAGGAAGAGACAGTCTCCTCAACTGTAACAACTTGTTAGTAAATCCACTCTATAGTCATGACGCGTTTGTTAATTATTGACGCAGTGCCGAGTACAGAAGTGCAATTGTGTTGTCCGGCCAGAGGGATGTAGGTGAGTTATCGATGTGGGTATTTGCTAAAAATAGTTGTTGACTTTGTGTGAGTTATGTCGCGTTGGGTGTGGCTGGGGCGGGTGGTGTCGCGTCGCGCTGTCGGATCGCAATTTAAGAGAAGGTCTGGTTGGGCTGCCTGGCAGGGATTGGGTCAGGTTGGGTGGGGTCCGTTGGCACTGCTGTGGGGGGTCGGGCTATTGTGGAGAGTCTAGTCGGGCCAGGCTGCCATGGGGGGCATCGGGTGGGTTCTTGTGGGGCCAGGCTGCCATGGGGAGTCGGGCTGGGCAGTGGTAGGGTCTGGTCTGGCTGTGCTGCCATGGGGGGGAAATCATGGGGAGTGAGTCAGGCTGCTGTGGGGGGGTGGGCTGGGCTGCCTGGGGGTGGGTTCTGGTCGGCTGGGGTGCTGTGGGGTGGGTCAGATGGGTCTTCTGTGGGGGAGGTCGGGTTGGGCTGCCATGGTGGGGGTTGAGTCGGACTGAGGTGCCCTGGAGGGGTCTGGTCAGGCTGCTGTGGGGGGGTCTGGTTGGGTCAGTTGGGCTGCCATGGGGGGGGGCGAGTTTCTGTAAGATATATTGAGTTGGGGGGGGGGGGGCGCGTCACGCTGCCGCGGCTCGCAATTATAGAGACAGGTCTATAGTAGGGGACGATCTGGTTGGGCTGCCATTGGGTGGGCCTGCCGTGGCAGGGATTGGGTCATTTTGGGTGGGGTCCGTTGGTGCTGCTGTGTGGGGTCAGGCTACTGTGGAGAGTCGGGCCAGGCTGCCATGGGGGGGATCGGGTGGGGCTGTGGGGGTTTCTTGTGGGGCCAGGCTGCCATGGGGAGTCGTGTCGGGCTGGGGGGGGGGCTGGTCAGGTCGTGGGGAGTAGGGTCAGGCTGCCGTGGGGGGGTCTGGGCTGCCGTGGGAAGGGTCTGGTCGGGCCGTGCCGCCAGGGGGGGTCTGTTTGGTCTTCTGTGGGGGGGGGGTTAGGCTGCCATGGTGGCAGGAGGAGTCGGGTCGGGATGCCGTTGGGGGGTCTGGTCAGGTCCTGGTGATGGGGGTGAGGCTTCCGTGGGAAGGGGTCTGGTCGGGCCGGCCGGGCTGCCGTGGTCGGGCCGGTCGGGCCAGACTGCTGGGGGGCTGCCCGACCCACCCCCACGGCAGCCCAACCAGACCCTTCCCACGGCAGCCTGGCCCGGGGGATCTGGTTGGGCCGGGCTGTCGTGGGGGGAGTCAGGCTGCTGTGGGAAGTTGGGCTGCCACCGGGGGGGGGTCGGGTGTGTGGGGCTGCCGTGGGAAGTCGGGCTGCTGCGGTGGGGGGGTGGTGTCTGGTCGGGCTAGTCTGCCGCTGGGGTGGGTTTCTGGGTGGGCCTGGCTGCCGGGGTCGGGGTCGGGGCGGGCTGCCGTGGGGGGTTCGGGTTGGGCTGCTGTGGCGAGGTGGGGGTCTGGTCGGGCTGCTGTGGGGGTGGGGGGTGTCGGGCTGCCGTTGGGGTGGGGGGTCGGGTGGGGCTGCCGTGGGAAGTCGGGCTGCCGCTGTGGGGGGGTTTTGTCTGGTCTGGCCTTGCTGCCGCAGGAGGGGGGTCGGGGCCGGCTGCAGTTCGTCAGGCTGGGCTGCCGCAGGGGGTGTGTGTCTGGTTTGGCCTGGCTGCCGCTGGAGGGGGCTCGGGGCGGGCTGCAGTGGGTCGGGCTGCCGTGGGGGGTTCGGGTCAGGCTGCCGTGGGGGGGGGTGTAGGGTCGGGGTTCCGGCAGGGTTGGGTCAGGCTGCCGCTAACATCCTCCTATGGTAGTTAGTTCACAGGATTAGGACCGTCATTTTATCTCCCATTGTAACATTTTCTAGCAGTTCCCTAAGGCAGTTTGTGAACTAATATTGGCCAATCATTTTCCTTGGATGAAAACTGCCCTTTGGTGAATATAAAATACCTATTCTGGGCTTCTGCCGAGGTCTCAGTTTGTGGGATTTACTAGTTTGTGCTGGTGCCCACTGCGCATGGTTGGCGCATGGTTGGTACATGGTTGGTACATGGTTGGCGCATGGTTGGTGCATGGTTGGTGCATGGTTAGTACATGGGTACCTAACCCACAGAAGGGCTGCTATAAATGTCATCGCTGTGTTTTGTGCAGCTTATTACTTGTTGGTGACAGTTTTGACTTCCCCCATTTGGGCAAGAGGATCAAGATCAACTTAATCTTCAAGCTTTGATGTATGTAGGAAAGGCTATTACCGCACTATATGAATGAATGGGCATAGGGCGGCCATTAAAAAGGCTGTTGCTTATAAAGACTGTGACTAAGGTTAATGTCCTTTAGGATAACAAAAACATAAGTAAAGCTTGGGATAACTGGTGGCACAACACTTTGCACAATTTGGGAATCTGACTGGGCACAGACCATACTCTACCTCCCAGGAGGGGGGGCGACAGACATAAGATGCTGCTACAATGTGAATCAGTGGATTAATCATTTACAGACTGTGGCTCTGAGGGGACTAAACTAAACACTTCTAAGTTGTTTTCTTTCATTTCCTCCCTACTATAGGGTTAGGCATCGTAATTGGACACATTACCAGCAGCATCAGTACCAGCCGCCCCGTTGGGCTCAGTCGGCACCGCACCACCAGCTGCCGTAGAACTGTCTCTCACTGCCCTGCAACACCACCAGCTGCCGTAGAACTGTCTCTCACTGCCCTGCAACACCACCAGCTGCCGTAGAACTGTCTCTCACTGCCCTGCAACACCACCAGCTGCCGTAGAACTGTCTCTCACTGCCCTGCAACACCACCAGCACTTTTGGAGATTCGGCATCGGCTCCTCTATCTAGTCGGCACCTCCCGCTCCCTCCAGATTCTTCAAGTAGTAAGTCAGGGAGAGGGTCACACAGTCAGTGGCTCCTCACCCCCCGGTTATACTCCTTACCTGCTCCTGCTGTATTTAATTATAATGTACTAGATTTTAAATATTTCATTAGATGATTGGATCTCAATATATTCATCTGTGTCTGCACCACAGACAGGCAAGATGCCAGATGTTAATCACATATAGAACATTTGGGTTAAGAATGGTCGCAAAATGTCAGCATTGAGATTTGTTTGCTCGAAAACATTAGACCCATTATGTGTTGTGAACTTGTGACGTACTGTATTTAATTCTAATGTACCAGATTGATAAATATATTGAGATCCAATCATCTAATGAAACAGTTACAAAGGGTGCAAACTGAACCCTAGAGATCTTGAGATGTTGCTGCTCTTGTTGCTCATAGAAAATGTATCGGCAAAGACAAGTAAACTGGAAGCTCCAAATATTATGTATAATGTAATATGTATCTAGTTATAGAACAGTCTGTGTCATATCTATCTATCCATACATCTATCTTTCTATCATCTATCTATTATCTATCTCTATCTTTCTATCATCTATCTATTATCTATCTCTATCTATCGTCTTTTATCTCTATCTATTTATCTTTTATCTCTATCTATTTTATCTATCTATTTTGGATCATCTATCTATCTATGCCGCAATGTATTTTACAGTTTGAATTTGTTTTAAAGTGTTGCCATGGGAATCTAAATGAATTTATATGCTGAGCTAAAGAGATACAAGGGGACATTTGTTGCAAGCACAGAATTGTAAAAATACACTGACTGATTACTGTGCAATCATGAGCCACAGTTGAGTAGTGAGTCAGTAATTGGTCTATGTTTATGTTTTTTTAATTGATATGATATCGTAATTGCCTGGGAATCATTATTTCTGGTCTTTTACTTCCCTCCCACCTGTTTTATTGTGCTGCAAATTAGTCAGTTTTTTATTTCATTAAATTGTGTGCCTTGTTTTGTGCCTTATGCCTTTATCTTGGCCCTTGGCTTGCCTTATAATATTCTTTGTTGGAGCCTTGGGTGAACATTGTGATTTGGAACTGGGGCCAAATCCAGTATAACTATCTCTTTTGTTTTTTTGTTTTCATGAATCCATTACTGTTACCATTACGTTTAATGGAGCGCTAATTGGTATTTCTGCAGTGGATCTGGGTTTTTTTAATGATGTTTATGGTCAGGTTTATTTTGTAGATGCTGGATTAATGGATGAAAACTTTTGTTTGGGGAAAAAACACTTTTTTTTAATGTTAATGGCTCTTTAAATCTGGGGATAGGGTTGCCACCTGTCTAGTTTTGAACCAGGCAACCCGGGTTTTAGATTGCTGCCTGGTTTTCAGATGTCTAAAAACCTTTACCTGCAGGATTAGGATTACCTGCAGATTGACAAGAAATACAGCCAATCACAGTACGCTAGGGTTTATCCCGCCCCTACATGTTATTGACACACACCCCTACATCACCGTGCCTGCCCCCTGTTTCACCACATCTGCCCCTTTGCGTCACAGCGCCCGTCCCCTGATGTCACTCCCCCAGTCCTGTCTGGGTCTATCTAAAGAGAAAGGTGGCAACCCTATCTGGGGGACCGTGACAAAGTTCCCCAATTGGGCCCTTCAGTTGATAAGACCGACCCTGTTAACCAGCATAGATCCACTGTTGGGGACTTAGCCCCGAGTGTGAGCCCTGTGGCTGGGCAGTACCCCTGTTACTGATGGGGACACTGTTCTGCTCACTCTGTAGTTTGTGGCTGAATGGGGAGGCTGTGCCCTTACAGACTGGTTGCTGTACATTTTGCCAGCAGAGGCAACCAGTGTCCGACTGGGCCACCGGGGTACTGGGAAAAAACCCGGTGGGCCCCGTCGGCCCATACCCAATCTCCGCAGGTCCTCCGCTGATCCACTGGTCTCCTTCCCCCAACGCGCTTCAGGTAAGTTTGATATAGGGTGCTCGAGGAGGAGGTTGGACAGGTGCTGGGGGCCTTTGCGGGAGGGGGGGGTGAAGGCGGCGGGGACCATTGGGGGGTGCAGGGGCCCCCGAGGCAGAAGCCCGGTGGGCCCTGCACTCCCCAGTCAAACCCTGGGGGCAACTCCTCCCATACTCTGACTCTCAGCCACTCAAATGGGCCATAAATGATGCCATGTAATGTGACGTCCGTGCCCCTCACTGGGTAAAGTGGCTTCTATGTGATTCACTGGATCTGACTGCATGTGTTTAACATGACACAGACATAGAGGTTTGTTGCTACGATAACAGGGACCTCAGCACAAGCTCTGCCTTGGGTCAGTATCCCCACAGTATTTAATGCTCGCTGATCAGTTTTTATTTACACGCTTCACTGTTTCAGGATTCAGATACTATGCTACAGTTCTGGTTAAATACTGCTCTTGGTTATTTAATGCACTTTATTTGGTTTATTTTTCAGTATCTGATAATGTGATAATGTCACAGTGGCATTTTTTGGGCACCATTTCTCTCTGTATAAACTGGAGTCCGTGCCTGGCACACCAGCCAGACAGTTGTAAATTGTCTCAAAATAGCATTCTCTACATCAGTACATCAGAGTTTGAAAGTCTCGCGTTTTTATGCGTATTTCGGCTACATGTGCCTGCACCAGAGCGTATTCCATTCATTCGGGTGCAGGCACATGTAGGAGGCGTAGGGCGGTATTTTCAGCAATCGCTTTTTCGCTTGCCGAAAATATCCGCCCTAATCCTCGTCTGGCATCAGCCTTAAAGGCTGACCGACAAATCACATTCTGGGAACTAACCCCACCTATATTAACACCTACTAATAAAGTACATTTCTTACTGTTTACCGCAACTATAATTTTTTGTCAAAAAACAAATTCCTCCTACAGCTCAACACACTGCCCTATTAGTGCAGCGAAGGAACACCACCAGCTGCCGTAGAACTGCCTGCCTCACTGCCCTGCAACACCACTAGCTGCCGTAGAACTGCCTGCCTCACTGCCCTGCAACACCACCAGCTGCCGTAGAACTGCCTGCCTCACTGCTCTGCAACACCACCAGCTGCCGTAGAACTGCCTGCCTCACTGCCCTGCAACACCACCAGCTGCCGTAGAACTGCCTGCCTCACTGCCCTGCAACACCACCAGCTGCCGTAGAACTGCCTGCCTCAATGCCCTGCAACACCACCAGAGCTTTTGGAAATTCGGCTCCTCTATCTAGTCGGCACCTCCCGCTCCCTCCAGATTCTTCAAGTAGTAAGTCAGGGAGAGGGTCACACAGTCAGTGGCTCCTCACCCCCCGGTTTTACTCCTTACCTGCTCCTGCTTTATTATCCATGAATTGTAAAAATACACCAACTGATTACTGTGCAATCATGAGCCACAGTTGAGTAGAAAGTCAGTAATTGGTCTGTTTGTTTTTATAATTGATTGTTATGATGTTGTAATTGCCTGGGAATCATGATTTCTGGTCTTGTACTTCCCTCCCACCTGTTTTATTGTGCTGCAAATTAGTTTTTATTTTATTAAATTGTGGATGCCTTGTTTTATGCCTTATGCCTTTATCTTGACCCTTGGCTTGCCTTATAATATTCTTTGTTGGAGTCTTGGGTGAACATGGTGATTTTGAAATAGGGGCCAAATCCAGTATAACTATCTTTTTATTTTTTTGTTTTCATGAATCCATTATTCTTACTGGGGTTAACAGCTCATTTGCTATTTCGGCAGTGATTTTACTGGCAAGTCTTGGGTTAATGAAGTGCTAATTGGTATTTCTGCAGTGGGTCTGGGTTTTTTAATGATGTTTATGTTAAGGTTTATTTAGCAGGTGCTGGATTAACGGATGAAAACTTGTATTGGAAAAAACACTTTTTTAATGTTACTGGCTCTTTAAATCTGGGGATAGGGTTGCCACCTGTCTAGTTTTGAACCAGACGGCGCAGTTTTTACATGGCTGCCCGGTTTTTAGACGTCTGAAAACCGGGCACGATTGTCAGCAGATTGACGAGAAATACAGCCAATCACAGGTTATTTATAATAGGGATGTAAACATCTGAATTCTAAACTGTTCTGTTATATCTTTTACTAGAAATTAGGGCTTATTTATGATGCCCGAATATTTTGACAGAGTTATAACAATGGCTAATGCTCTGGAAAAAATACACTCTGCCATTTAACATTTTATTCTTGAACCAACAAATGTATTTGTAGCTGTAATATTGGTGTGTAGGCGCCATCTCAGTGCATTGTGCCCGAGTCTGAGCTTTCAGCCAGCGCTACACATTAGAACTGCTTTCAGCTAACCTATTGTTTCTCCTACTCCCATGTAACTGGAGGAGTCCAAAGCCGGACTTGGATTTCTTACTATTGAGGGCTATTCTGATACCTACTGGGAGCTGCTATCTTGCTCCCTTCCCATTGTTCTGTATATGCAAACCCTATGGGCTTGTATTAGTGTCCCCTTACTCTGTAAAGTGCTACAGAGAACAATAGCACTATATAAATCGTAATAATAATAATTAGGCCCCTCTATTATACATGATTTCTTTGCAGAAAATAAACAGCAGGGAGGAAGGAGCCCCTGACTTTCCATTTTCCATAGACCAGGAATAGAGTGCAAGGCGCCTATGTTCCTCTGCATTCTTCAGTTTGAACCTTAATTACAGTAATAGACAAAATGGGCACACTGGGGCTTTACATGATGTGTGCGATTGTGTGCCTGGCACTGCGCCCCCTTCAGAGAAAATGGCTCTGTTTAGGGATCCAATGCATTTACAGACAATGATGCTACAAAATGAGCTGCCAACGAGGAGCATAAAGCGACACGTGTGTATCACAAACACGCAAAAGCCTGTAGTGTGTAGGGCAGAAACTCACAAACTAAACCCAATGTATTGTTACTAAACCCAAATATTCCAAAGCTCACTCATTTGAATGTATATTTGGGTATGAGGAGGAGAGAAATGAATCTGACTTTACTAATAAACCTTCCTTTTGTCTGTAGAGTTATGAATAAAGGGATATTCCTTGCTTTTCATTGGCGGCAGGGGACTGAAAGGGAATGGCTGTCTCCATTTGAACAGTAAGACTTTTACTAATATTTTCCCTATAGAAAAATAACCCAAGGGAATGTCTGACAAATGATGGCACTTAATTTTAATTAAACTGCTGAATTGCATCAATATGTCTCAGTAGGGCAAAACAATCCTATTGGGTTTAATTAATGTTTTATTGATTTTTTAGTAGACTTAAGGTATGGAGATCCAAATTACAGAAAGACCGCTTATCCAGAATACCCTTGGTCTCAAGCATTCTGGAAAACGGATCCTATACCTGTATTGCATTTTGTTGTCTTTATTATGGAGGATGCTTAAGCTGCCATACAAGGGAGGAGCTGATATCTGTGCAGTTACCATTCAAGGGGAGGGCAGATTTGAACCTTGGGCCAATTATCGGATAGCACTGGAGGGAACCTTTATTTTGGACACCACTATCTTTGGCCAATGGGGTTTCATAAACCTTCCTATCTGACTTAGCCCATATTAGTCAGGGATGCTATTGTTTTGGCCCCTTACACTGGGTTACAGAAAAATTCTAGTTTGCTGTCGGAGAGGGGACACTGGGGTACATAAACATTCTAGTTTGCTGTCGGAGAGGGGACACTAGGGAACATAAACGTTCTAGTTTGCTGTCGGAGAGGGGACACTGGGGTACATAAACATTCTAGTTTGCTGTCAGAGAGGGGTCACTCGCATACATAAACATTCTAGTTTGCTGTTGGAGGGGGGACACTGGGGTACATAAACATTCTATTTTGCTGTCGGAGAGGAGACACTGGGGTACATAAACATTCTAGTTTGCTGTCGGAGAGGGGACACTTTGGTACATAAACATTCTAGTTTGCTGTCGGAGAGGGGTCACTCGCGTGCATAAACATTCTTAGTTTGCTGTCGGAGAGGGGACACTGGGGTACATAAACATTCTAGTTTGCTGTTGGAGAGGGGACACTGGGGTACATAAACATTCTAGTTTGCTGTTGGAGAGGGGACACTGGGGTACATAAACATTCTAGTTTGCTGTCGGAGAGGGGACACTGGGGTACATAAACATTCTAGTTTGCTGTCGGAGAGGGGACACTGGGGTACAGAAACATTCTAGTTTTCTTTCGGAGAGGGGACACTGGGGTACAGAAACATTCTAGTTTTCTTTCGGAGAGGGGACACTGGGGTACAGAAACATTCTAGTTTTCTTTCGGAGAGGGGACACTGGGGTACAGAAACATTCTAGTTTTCTTTCGGAGAGGGGACACTGGGGAACATAAACGTTCTAGTTTGCTTTCGGAGGGGGTTCAGCTGCTCTGATTGCTTACCATGGCTCTGTTATAATATGACTGGGGAAACAATTCCTTTTCTGTGCCTGCAGGGTTGGACTGGTTTATTGGCCCAGATCCGACCCTTCCTGTCGCTCCCCCTGTCCGACCGTTCCTCCCTGACGCATTAAACTTTCGGGAGCCCAGGGGAGGACGTCTGGTGGGGGACCCAGTGGGGGGGATTAGGGGACGCGCACCTGCAAGGCCCCTTGGGTTGGATCCCCAGTCGGCCCTGCCCCCCCAGTCCGATAAAGTGATCTCAGGGGCAATATCTATGCACTAACTTACTTTTGGGGTCTCTAAATGCCAGATACATGGGTGATCCTATGCACAATGGGCGTCAAACTGTTCAGTGGACCCTTGGCATTCATATTTAGGGTGTGTTTTCTTGGTACCTAATGTTATGTGGTAGATATGATGCTTGAAAACTGAAGCTTTGAGACAATGTTCTAGAATTTTCATTTTTTTTTTTGGAAACTGCTAAACTTAGAAAAGAATTGCTGTTTGGTACTTAGCAGAAGAAAGACACGGTTACCCATTTGGATTTGGCAGACTATGTACTGTTCAACAATATATGGTTTCCTGGGGTATTGGCACGTTTGGGAGACATGAGGCTTTCCAAATCAGTTGATTTTTTTTTTTTTTTGTATTTCAAGCTCTAAATCTTGTTCTAAAATTTCTACGATCTGCTTTATGGTGTGTCTGAACCCACATCTGGCACATGGAGTGGATTTCAGCAGGAACACAGATACTGACTGAGCCAAAATCTGCACAGACGCACCATGAAGCAGATAGAAGTGGAGGGGCGGTTTCTCAGCCTGCGCTTATACACAAGCCAGGAAAGCGCCTTGTGTGGCAGGAACCCTAAACACCATTATGGGGACCTGAGGCTTTTGCCCTGTTTGAGGGAGATAAACAGGGGGGGGGGGGACGGGGCAAATGCCCAACTGGAGAGCAGTAATGACAGCAGTAAGTGCTGATTCTGTGCCTCCTGATAACATTGCAGCTCTCTCTCTGCCAGGCAACCAGCCCCCCCCATACTTTTTACTTTGTATCATTTCTGAGCCCCACCCTGGTCACATGATGCTGTGTGTGTGAGACATTATCCTACAAAATGGTGCAGCTTCCAGGAGGGTGAGATGCTAATTCTGCTTCTTTCTGTGTGTGAGTGTGTGACTGAGTGTGAGTGTGAGTGAGCATGATTGTGCAGTGAGTGGGGAGGGCATGGCTACCTGCTCTGTGGCTGCTGCACTGAGGGAACCCACCAAATCACAGTTCCCTTTGGGGGAAAGAGTGGGCCGTTGGGCAGCAGGGACCTTCCTGTTCCTTCAGCCTTTGCCCCCTGCAATTCTCTGCATCATGGCGGCCCTCCTCTGGTTTCGCAGCCCTCCTGCCTCTCCAGCCTGTATACAAGTTAGTGACACACACGTATACATATATTTCTGGGGGGTCGAGGGGGTCGCACACTTACAAGCACTTGTACATACACACCACTTGTGCAATTTGCCACATGCAACCACTTTTACTATTGTTTAGCTTTTATTTATTTTACTATTGTGTGGTTATTTTGCCTCAAAAACTGCCCTAATACTAATGCAGTATCTTTTGTATTTCATGTCAATGGATTTGTAGCGTATTCAGTTTTTAGCCATTTTATTGCATTTTCAGCTCTGCATATTTGTTGCCTGTAAACCGAATTGGGGAAACAAGTGAAACTTGGGTTCTGGCTGCTGCTCTCCTTGGGTTGGTTTTATTGCATTCTACCATGTTGTTTACCCCTTTGTATTTCCCTGAATATGTACAGGTACTTTCCCAACATATGTGGCTTTCTGGGGTAAACTATTTGTGTCTCTTTATCCACATAAATGAGTGTATTTTGGTGTAGTTGTGTTGTGTTAACTAACCCACGCCAATATATAGAATTCCTCAATAAAAAAAGTGTAAATGATGTGTCAGTGATAAACTTATATAATGTCTCAGCAATGGACAGTCTGTGGGCTACATTGGACGTGCGTTCACAGAGAATTTGAAAATCCTGACGCTGAAACGATGAGTCCACTTTAACAGTTTCAAGTTGGGCGGCCATTGATGGGTAAATCCATTTAATCACTAAGAGAATCTCCGAGTTCAGGATCAGGTATTGTTTTAGTCGCGATGCTTTGCACTGAGTCCAGGGAGGGTGAATAGTCTTCTTGGTCTGCAGCCTGGTCAGCGCTTTGGGAAATGTTTGGGGTTCCTGTTAGTATGGTTTTCATTTATATTTACTATGTTTTATTTGCCATCTTGGCCACACCCCTGCTGGCCATTTATATTTACTATGTTTTATTTGCCATCTTGACCACAACCCCACTGGCATTTATATTTAGGATGTTTTTTATCTTGGTACCAAATGACCTGTAGGAGATAGGATCCTGTAAACTGGAAGCTTTGAGGTGTTTTTTAAACTAATTTCATATTTATAAAAAACCAATAACTGTAGAAAAAGCTTTACAGTCTGGTAGTTTGGAGTAGAAAGACATATTTGCCCATTTCGGATTTTCAAAAATAGTTTTTTTTTTTCCAAAATATATGGTTTCCTGGGGTAATCCCTACTGTCAGTAGAGTCTGGCCTTGCTGTGTAAAGTATTTCAGGCACGATCTGTTAGTGTACTGCTGGGTGTTTTTGACACATACCCAGGCCGGAACCAGGGGTAGGCAGAAGTGGTACCTGCCTAGGGCGCAACTATGTGTGTGTGTGTGGGGGGGTGCTAAGCAGGTACCTCTGCCTACCCCCTTCTTGCTGCTGCGCTTCCACCCTCATGACATTAATACGTGTGCACTCACTCTCAAAATGTGTTAATAGCCCAGTACTTAGCCCATTCCAAGAGTAATTATGTCATCTAATTACATAAAGTCCCCCACCCCCCCTCAGTGCCGCTGAAGAACAGGAATGAAGAATGTATTCATGGGGAGTACGCTGGTCTCTGTGCTCCCCCAACTTTTTTTGCACTGCATTCAGTTAACGTTATCTTCTAGTATGTTATAGAATGGCCTATTCTAAGCAACTTTCCAATTGGTCTTAATTATTCATTTTTTTTATATTCTATTTGTCTTTTTCTTCTTCCAACTCTTTGCAGCTTTCAATGGGGTCACGTACCCCCAGCGTCCAACAACTGGTTGCTCTGTGAAGCTGAAGTTTTATTGTTGTTGTTACTTTTCATAACTTCTTTTTCTATTCGGGTCCTCTCCTATTCATATTCCAGCCTCTCATTCAAACTGCTCACTGGTTGCTAAGGTCATTTAGTTCTAGTAACTTGCCCAGTCTTCAAACCCCTGCCCTATTCTCTTCATTACTGACCCACAAGTCGCTACATTGAAGTTGTTTTCTGAAATTTTATTTCTTTAAAGCACTGACTTCTTATCATGGAAACAAAAAAAAACGGGAGAAACGCACCGAGACCAACAATGACTTGGAAGGAGCTACAGAGCCCAGTATTTGGCAACTGAGTAAAAGTGCATCAGGCAGCCGTATCAAGCTCTGTGTATGGCACTGAGGGGCGCTCGCGCCATCTGAATAAACAACTGCCTGCAGCAAATGTGCCGAAATCAGAATGGGGCAAAATCTTTCCCGAGCGGTGAGCCTAGCTGGTACGTATTTACATCAACTGCTTCTCTTACTGCGGCGGCTCTATACAATAGAGTGTTGGCACTGAATGCACAGAGATGGGTGGGTATTGAGACGGCCAATTCATTACAATAGATTTTATTGTCAGTGAAACAATTTAGGCCGAAGGTACACGGAGCGTTTGCTCTTAGTCTGCGTTTTTTCTGCAGGGTGAGAATCCCTTCCGTATTTCTGCACCTCAGTAAAACTGCATCTGCCCAAAAACTCCTGCTTTGGTGTTTTCAGGCCGATCCCTGCTCGGGGAAGGAGGATTCTGTACTTCTCAATGCAGTTTTACAGAGGTGCGTAAGGGTGTGGATCCGCTTTCTTAGCCTGCAAAAAAAAACAGAGCAGTGGAGCAAACACTCCGTGTTCCCTCACTTTAACTGCATTTCTGCCCGCTGATCTCACTGGGCGAGCAAAAAATGTGCTGTTTTTTTTTCCCTTTTTTTTATCCTTGTTACCTAATGACATATGGGAGACAGGGTGCTGTAAAATGTAAGTTTTGAGTTGTAAGACATAACTACCCATAAGTGCCCATTTTGGACGGATTTCTAAGGTAAATGTATATTTTGTCATTTTGCGCCACATAAAATACAGTAAATGTATTAATTTTGCAGTAGCTGTAGTGCCCTGCGGGACAACTTGTATGCACTATTGTGATGCTATAGGCCAGATACTTTGGCAATCCTATGCATATGGGCGTCAGCGGCCCATTTCTTGCTGGTATTATTTTTTCCATCTCCCCCTATGTTAGTGCCTAACACCTCTCCTCTTGCCTTTGGCCTCTTAAGCTCTCACCTTTCATTTTTGCAGGCCCATTTTTACCAGCCCCGTGTAGCTTGTGCCCAATTCACAGCTATTCAGGAGAGCCCAGTACACACCACCAAAATCCCCAAACTGAAACCTGGAGGGAGCGAGTGTAAATACATCAGCACAGCGTTACCCAATGAGATGTATCCCCCTGCCCAACGGCTGCACAACTCTGCTGATATAAAAGCTTTTTGTACCTTCCGATTTAGTTGGTGCTGCAATTCATACAGTTCTGCCTACGCCGCGCAACTCCTGCACAATGTCACAACGCGCTACGCAGACAAAGCTGTACATGGCGGGCAGTGCAATTGGACATTGTGCAGGAGGTGTGTGGCCAAGGCGCTACTGTATGAGGGTACAAAAAGCTTTGATGTTACCAGAATTACAGGCGCAGCCATTGGACAGGGGGATAATATTAAATGTGTAATGCTGTGATTTTATGCCCACATGAATTTAAATTCGCTCCCTCGTGGTTTCCGCTCCTGTGCCGAGGCCCCCAGACCCTGCTCCCGTGTTTTGCTCTAGAACTTGCTGAGAACAGAAGATTTTATGACCCACGAAAGTTAACTTAAAGATGGACTAGCTTTTGTTCTGCTTTGAAGGTGAACTTACCCTTTACATTACATTGTGCTGTATTATTACTTAGCCACAGCAATTGGTTCAGGTGCCGAGGGTCCGGCTGTCCTGGGCCTGCGCCGATCCCTGCAGAGAAATGTTCTGCCCTTTAGTTCTGCCGCCAGATTTAACAGAAAGTTATTTAATTCCCCATATAGGCACCTGAGGGTCTTCCCTTAGTGCTTTTCCTGGCAGGCACGTATTCTGACCACTAACCACGCTGGGAAATAATTCATTTTGTTATTTCATTGATTTGCCCAATTGTCTTTCATTTTTGTGATTTTATTGCAGTTTTACACTTGCACTGTTGTTCGTTGCATTTCTTTTTGGTATTTGGTATTGGCACGTTCAGGAGACATGGGACTTTCCAATCAGTTGTATTTTTGTGCATATGGATTTCTCGCCTGCCAACCCAGCTTTTGCACACAGAGCCCCCTGTCAGCGTATTATGTGCGTAACCCCCCTAACACAGCAAAGCTATGCTAAAACAGATCAGAACACTAATACAGGGATAAAAAAATGCAACAGAAAAACAAAATTGTGCAAATCAGTGAAACAACAAAATAAGTCACATGACAGCGTAATTAGTATGAGTCAGAATATTTGAATATCTAAATTGTGTGCTGTATGTGTGTGTAAATGTGTGTAAGTGGTGTGTAAGTGTCCTGTCCTGAAGCGTGCCTGGTCCTCTGTGCTACAGTCCTAGTCCTCCATGTGCAGGAAGTCAGTGGGCCGGTGCTTGGGGGGGAAGAAGGAAAGCGGAACCAAGCAGCAGACGCGATGCGATCGTGCGACGATCACGTCACAGAGCCGACATGACAGCCCGCCTGGCTTCGTTCGCCCAGGGAGCTGTCATCGCTAGAAACCCTCTGCAGCGCCTCTCCAGAAAGAATCTTTATCTGCCAAACAACAGTAAAAGGGTAAATGTTTTTTGAGTGAGAAAAAATAAGTTGCACAACAAAAAAGTTGTGCTGTAGGAAAAAGAGTTGCCCTGCGTAAAAATACATCACGTCTGCATGTTCAAAGAATTACCGGTTTGGCTAATTTTTGGTGAAACAGGACATATTCGCTCATCACTAGTTGGCACCTCATTCTACTACTAAAAGGATTCCGACTTGATAGGTATGGGGTACTTTATTTCTGAATTACACTTACATTCGCAAATAATTCACTCTACCATTTAAATTTTTATTCTTGGAACCACTAATATATATATTATTTAGTTGTAAAGGGGCCCAAACAGGGCCCAAAGTCAAGAGCTATAGGGGTTTCTCCTGCTTGGGTGCTATTCTCCTGCCTACCACAAGGTGGGGCTACTCAGAACATTTTGGCAAAAAAAGATTTCTGACCCCTTTCTGAACTCTATCATGCTGAGATCTTCAGGTAAAACATAAGGCAGCCTACAGGAGACCTGCGTTGTGGAAGGGTAAGGGGTCTGGGGTTTTCAGAGATCATTGTATTTAATGGATTTGAAGCTATGGTTCTCACTGCTTCTCACTGTGTGTATAAATTAGTGTATTTTGTGTGGTGTTAACAAAGTGTTCATTCCAATTTCCCCAGTCTTTTCAGGCATTTCTGGAGTTAATGGACTGCTTATTCCCATTTCCAGGATCGTACCGGCATGTGAGAAGTTAATGGACTATTTATTTCCCATTTTCCAATCAACATTTTGGCATGTGCAGAGTTAGTGGAATTCTTATTGTCCATTTTCTGAGGATCTTTCCAGCATGTGTGGAGTTAATGGAATGGTTTATTGCCCTTTTTCCAGGATCGTACCAAGCATGTGCGGAGTTAATGGAGCGGTACATCAGGGTAGGGGCCCATTTCTGGCCAGAACTATACAGGTGGGGGCACATACCATGAGCAGGAGAGAAGGAGGATCAGAGAGGAGCTGCAGGGGGTGAGTATGGAGAGAAATCCCTCTATATTAACCCTTAGCAGTGTGTTTGCTCCCTGCTGTCTCTCTTCAGCCCCCTCTGCCTCTGCCCCCTACCAACTCCCTGGTAAGGATGATGGCACACTAGGAGATTAGTCGCCCGCATCTGCGCTACCGCCGGCGACTGCTCTCCTGAAAATGCTTTCCCATTGGCAATAATGTAAATCACTGGGGGGAAACGTACGCGCTCCCCCGCGAGGCAACTTAGGAAAGCGGAAGCGCATTGTAGGCTTCCCCACCGGCGATTTCCATTATTGCCTGTGAGAAGGGAACTAGGGACGTTTCTTCGCCCGCGGTATCTCAGTTTATCGTGGGTAAGAAAACGCCCTGTGTGCCGGTGCCCTAACCCATTAATAGTTTATCATTTCCTGTTACACATTTACAAAGCCTTCTTTTCCTCTGCCCCCAGACATGGCACTATTAACCTTTTAATGCCAATTTCTCTCTCAATCCCCACTGCCCACCCTTTAAACTCCCTGTTTCCCTTATGCATGATGTTGGCACTGCATATATACTGGCTGTGTGCCCTGTGGGCATTATACATGATGTTGGCACTGCATATATACTGGCTGTGTGCCTTGTGGGCATTATACATGATGTTGGCGCTGCATATATACTGGCTATGTGCCCTGTGGGCATTATACATGGTGTTGGCGCTGCATATATACTGTCTGTGTGCCCTGTGGGCATTATACATGATGTTGGCACTGCATATATACTGTCTGTGTGCCCTGTGGGCATTATACATGATGTTGGCACTGCATATATACTGGCTATGTGCCTGTGGGCATTATACATGATGGCACTGCATATATACTGTCTATGTGCCCTGTGGGCATTATACATGGTGTTGGCGCTGCATATATACTGTCTGTGTGCCTTGTGGGCATTATACATGATGTTGGCACTGCATATATACTGTCTATGTGCCCTGTGGGCATTATACATGGTGTTGGCGCTGCATATATACTTTCTGTGTGCCCTGTGGGCATTATACATGGTGTTGGCACTGCATATATACTGGCTGTGTGCCCTGTGGGCATTATACATGATGTTGGCACTGCATATATACTGTCTTTGTGCCCTGTAGGCATTAACATGATGTTGGCACTGCATATATACTGGCTATGTGCACTGTGGGCATTATACATGATGTCCACAGGGCATGTGTATCCCACAGGTACAGAGTGTAACTGTGGGATAGTGAGTATAGTAAGGCAAGATGGTATCAGGGTACAGAGTATAACTGTGGGATAGTGAGTATAGTAAGGCAAGATGGTATCAGGGGTACAGAGTGTAACTGTGGGATAGTGAGTATAGTAAGGCAAGATGGTATCAGGGGTACAGAGTGTAACTGTGGGATAGTGAGTATAGTAAGGCAAGATGGTATCAGGGGTACAACTGTGTGAGTATAGTAAGGCAAGATGGTATCAGGGTACAGAGTTGTGGGATAGTGAGTATAGTAAGGCAAGATGGTATCAGGGGTACAGAGTGTAACTGTGGGATAGTGAGTATAGTAAGGCAAGATGGTATGGTGTAACTGTGGGATAGTGAGTATAGTAAGGCAAGATGGTATCAGGGGTACAGAGTGTAACTGTGGGATAGTGAGTATAGTAAGGCAAGATGGTATCAGGGGTACAGAGTATAACTGTGGATAGTGAGTATAGTAAGGCAAGATGGTATCAGGGGTACAGAGTGTAACTGTGGATAGTGAGTATAGTAAGGCAAGATGGTATCAGGGTACAGAGTGTAACTGTGGGATAGTGAGTATAGTAAGGCAAGATGGTATCAGGGGTACAGAGTGTAACTGTGGGATAGTGAGTATAGTAAGGCAAGATGGTATCAGGGGTACAGAGTGTAACTGTGGGATAGTGAGTATAGTTGTAATCCTATGCACATTAGGCATTAAACTGTTCAGGGTCCCGTGGCGCTGCCATTCATTTTTAAGGAGCAATGATGTAAAATGTAAGCTGTAACGTGATGTTTAGGTGCTGCTTCAAAACGCTAATTTACAGAAAGTTTTGCAACTTAGTAGTTTGGAGTTGAGAGACATGGTTACCCCGTTCAGATTCACCCTAACGTGTAGTGTCCAAAAATACATGGCTTTCTTGGGTAAACTTGGGGATATTTTTGTAACTTTACTCTACATAAAATGCAGTAAGTGCATTGATTTTGCAGTAGCTAAAGTGACCTATGGGATAAATTGTATGCGCTATTGTGATGGAGTCTCTGTAGGCCGGACCCTTATGTAATGCTGTACATACCGGCACCAAACTGCCCAGTAGCGCCCTGGCATTCATATTTAGGGGATTCACACTGATAAAAGTAATAGTGACACGTTCCTATCAGCTATAAGTATTGGCTCCTGGTTCCAGTGGTACCGTACCCTGTAGGGGCACAGCACTTCCCTTTAGCCCGGCACGTTAGCGGGACTTGCACCTCAGTTTGAGCGCATACCTGCTTTCTCCAGATGGTGGCGCCATTGGGCCGAAGTTGTGTCTCCGGCTCATGTGGAATTGTAGGGGGTAAAAATGCGGTGTTTGAGCTAAAATACAACATGGTTACGTAAAATAGCCTAAAATGGCACATTGTATGCCGCACTTCCGCTTATAAATGACCCCTGCGGCATTCTTGGTTTCGCTTGTAGATTTGTTCCACTGTTATTAAGGGGGAAGTTGACCTTTAAATTAGCATTAAGTGTGATGTACACAGTTATATTCCAAAACAGTTTGCAGTTAGTCTTTATTTTCTAGCTTTCTTATTATTTAGCTTTTTGTTCAGCTGAGCGTCTTGGAGTTTCAACAGATAGCTAGTTGCTAGGTCCAGTTTTCCCTAGCAACCCAATTTTGGTTTGAACGAGAGAAAGGAAAATGAATAGGAGAGAAATATTAGTAGTACAGTCAAACCCTTAGTTCAGCTTCTCCACAGGGTACAATGGCGCTACCCAAATAAAGCTGTACATGGGGTGGGTACACAGGTTGGTAACATCTTGCCCTACTGACGCCATCTTGTTCTGCTGAACCTATGTTACCTTCCTGCTGCTGTGCAGGAACTTTCTGTGCTTGGGGGAACTCGCATGAATGGTCCTGCAGCTCCAGTGGCTTTGGTGCTACAACTCCCAGTACCCTGCATCCACCTTAAGGCAATGTTTTATATACATAGTACATAGTATTAATGGGAAGGAGCACACACAGAGCAGGTGAATGCTGCTTGCTTAGACTTTATTTTAGTGTTGCCAGGATGCTTGAAAAAGGTGCAGGTCTCCCCAAAACACGCCCCAAACTACAATATAGTATAATTAGAATGAAGCTGCTAGTTGTGTGCTCCATCTATGCTCGGCCCAGGGCACGGGCACTTGTTTGTCTGCTTGTACTGCCGTATATAAACTGCCCAATACCCAGATACCCATTTGTGAAAATCAGTTTTATTAATAATACAAATAATAAATTGTGTTTTTCATTGATTCTGAGGAAGGCAAAAAAAACCTCTGAGAAGCTTTGAGCCAATCTGCTTCATTAGAGGGAAAAATTCCTTCCTGACTCCTTAACGGCAATCGGATCTGCTCCCAGAATCAATGCCTTCACCCTGCTTGCCATAATCAAGGGAAGCAGGGTGAGGGAAACAAGGGAATATGGTAGCATACACACCATTCCATTGGGCCCCAGGCAGCCTGCAGACCCCGGCTCCTGCAGTCTGAGGGATGGATGGAAAGGGAATGCAGTTTTTACCAAGCACCTTAAGGTGCTCTTGTGTATGAACCATATTTTAGATGAAAGGGGGAGCACCGCTGGTGGAATTACGGTGGATGGGAGTGCAGGCACCGCTGGTGGAATTACGGTGGATGGAGTGCAGGCACCGCTGGTGGAATTACGGTGGATGGGAGTGCAGGCACCGCTGGTGGAATTACGGTGGATGGGAGTGCAGGTGGTGGAATTGCGGTTGGAGAGAAGGTGGATCTGGGCGGATCTTACCTTTTGCCTTTTAGTTAGTTGAAATGAAACTTCTGACAAGCACTGCCCTAAGGTAAGATGGTGGCACAAGAGGAAGGTCTTGTTCTTCCTCCAGTATCTGGTTCCAATGAAAGGCTCAATGGTCAGATCAGCCCTATTTGGCCCAGAATGTGGATCTGTTTGGCACCAGACTCACAAATGTGTATTTAGTAAATCCAAATTACTGTAAACTATGGATATGGAAACTATTCTGTAAACTGTGGGATAGTGAGTATAGTAAGGCAAGATGGTATCAGGCCTATAGAGTATAACTGTAGAATAGTGAGTTGTAAGGCAAGATGGTATCAGGGGTACAGAGTTTAACTGTGGGATAGCTCACACTAATGCTGGATGCTGGCACAGGTACACGGGGCAGAAAGTGGGGGCTAAATAAATATATGGCTACACACTAATGCTGGATGCTGGCACAGGTACACGGGGCAGAAAGTGGGGGCTAAATAAATATATGGCTACACACTAATGCTGGATGCTGGCACAGGTACACGGGGCAGAAAGTGGGGGCTAAATAAATATATGGCTACACACTAATGCTGGATGCTGGCACAGGTACACGGGGCAGAAAGTGGGGGCTAAATAAATATATGGCTACACACTAATGCTGGATGCTGGCACAGGTACACGGGCAGAAAGTGGGGGCTAAATAAATATATGGCTACACACTAATGCTGGATGCTGGCACAGGTACACGGGCAGAAAGTGGGGGCTAAATAAATATATGGCTACACACTAATGCTGGATGCTGGCACAGGTACACGGGGCAGAAAGTGGGGGCTAAATAAATATATGGCTACACACTAATGCTGGATGCTGGCACAGGTACACGGGAGAAAGTGGGGGCTAAATAAATATATGGCTACACACTAATGCTGGATGCTGGCACAGGTACACGGGGCAGAAAGTGGGGGCTAAATAAATATATGGCTACACACTAATGCTGGATGCTGGCATAGGTACACGGGATGGAAAGTGGGGGCTAAATAAATATATGGCTACACACTAATGCTGGATGCTGGCACAGGTACACGGCGCAGAAAGTGGGGCTAAATAAATATATGGCTACACACTAATGCTGGATGCTGGAACAGGTATACGGGGCAGAAAGTGGGGGCTAAATAAATATATGGCTACACACTAATGCTGGATGCTGGCACAGGTACACGGGGCAGAAAGTGGGGGCTAAATAAATATATGGCTACACACTAATGCTTGATGCTGGAACAGGTATACGGAGCAGAAAGTGGGGGCTAAATAAATATATGGCTACACACTAATGCTGGATGCTGGCACAGGTACACGGGGCAGAAAGTGGGGGCTAAATAAATATATGGCTACACACTAATGCTGGATGCTGGCACAGGTACACGGGGCAGAAAGTGGGGGCTAAATAAATATATGGCTACACACTAATGCTGAATGCTGGCACAGGTACACGGGGCAGAAAGTGGGGCTAAATAAATATATGGCTACACACTAATGCTGGATGCTGGCACAGGTACACGGGGCAGAAAGTGGGGGCTAAATAAATATATGGCTACACACTAATGCTGGATGGTGGCACAGGTACACGGGCAGAAAGTGGGGCTAAATTAATATATGGCTACACCTAATGCTGGATGTTGGCACAGGTACACGGGGCAGAAAGTGGGGCTAAATAAATATATGGCTACACACTAATGCTGGATGCTGGCACAGGTACATGGGATAGAATGTGGGGGCTAAATAAATATATGGCTACACACTAATGCTTGATGCTGGCACAGGTACACGGGGCAGAAAGTGGGGCTAAATAATATATGGCTACACCCTAATGCTGGATGTTGGCACAGGTACACGGGGCAGAAAGTGGGGCTAAATAAATATATGGCTACACACTAATGCTGGATGCTGGCACAGGTACATGGGATAGAATGTGGGGGCTAAATAAATATATGGCTACACACTAATGCTGGATGCTGGCACAGGTACACGGGGCAGAATGTGGGGGCTAAATAAATATATGGCTACACACTAATGCTTGATGCTGGCACAGGTACACGGGATAGAAAGTGGGGGCTTGATAAATATATGGCTACACACTAATGCTGGATGCTGGCACAGGTACACGGGGCAGAAAGTGGGGGCTAAATAAATATATGGCTACACACTAATGCTGGATGCTGGCAGAGGTACACGGGGCAGAAAGTGGGGGCTAAATAAATATATGGCTACACACTAATGCTGGATGCTGGCACAGGTACACGGGCAGAAAGTGGGGGCTAAATAAATATATGGCTACACACTAATGCTGGATGCTGGCACAGGTACACGGGGCAGAAAGTGGGGGCTAAATAAATATATGGCTACACACTAATGCTGGATGCTGGCACAGGTACACGGGGGGAAAGTGGGGGCTAAATAAATATATGGCTACACACTAATGCTGGATGCTGGCACAGGTACACGGGATAGAAAGTGGGGGCTAAATAAATATATGGCTACACACTAATGCTGGATGCTGGCACAGGTACACGGGAAGAAAGTGGGGGCTAAATAAATATATGGCTACACACTAATGCTGGATGCTGGCACAGGTACACGGGTGGGGGCTAATAAATATATGGCTACACACTAATGCTGGATGCTGGCACAGGTACACGGGAAAGTGGGGGCTAAATAAATATATGGCTACACACTAATGCTGATGCTGGCACAGGTACACGGGAGAAAGTGGGGCTAAATAAATATATGGCTACACTAAATGCTGGGGTACACGGGGAAAGTGGGGCTAAATAAATATATGGCTGTGCTGGCACAGGTACACGGGAGAAAGTGGGGCTAAATAAATATATGGCTACACACTAATGCTGGATGCACAGGTACACGGGGAAAGTGGGGGCTAAATAAATATATGGCTACACACTAATGCTGGATGCTGGCACAGGTACACGGGATAGAAAGTGGGGGCTAAATAAATATATGGCTACACACTAATGCTGGATGCTGGCACAGGTACACGGGGAAAGTGGGGGCTAAATAAATATATGGCTACACACTAATGCTGGATGCTGGCACAGGTACACGGGAGAAAGTGGGGGCTAAATAAATATATGGCTACACACTAATGCTGGATGCTGGCACAGGTACACGGGGCAGAAAGTGGGGGCTAAATAAATATATGGCTACACACTAATGCTGGATGCTGGCACAGGTACACGGGGCAGAAAGTGGGGGCTAAATAAATATATGGCTACACACTAATGCTGGATGCTGGCACAGGTACACGGGATAGAAGTGGGGGCTAAATAAATATATGGCTACACACTATGTCAGGGGAGGGCCAAGCCGACTGGGCACTTTGGCAACCCAGTCAGCCACCCTGCCCCAGCAACCTCACCGCCTGTGTGTCGATGGCCGATGGGAGGGGTCATTACCCTGCAATGACAAGTGGGGAAGCCATTACAAGGAAGCACGGACTAGGGGTAGGCAGGAGAGGTACATGCCTGGCGTCCCCATTGTTTGCACCCTAGGCAGCTGCCTCTTCTGCCTCCCCCTAGTTCTGGCCCTGAAAACAAATAAGTAGTCCCTTACAACCCCCCCCCCCAACATGGGACACCACCAAAAATGCCCATCCATAAGGTACATTAGTTCCAATGAAAAAGTTAAAGAAATCAGAATGTTATCAAGCTCTTGACATCTCCAGGCCTGATGGCAGACCATGTTTCCTATAATATTTAGTGGAAGATTCTTCCCAGACTTTTTTCTCAGTAAAAAATGACCTGCAAAATACATGTATATTACTTTCCAAAAACATAACAGAAATATCAAATTGTATTAAGAGGGGAATTTATTAGCTTTCATATTTTTCCATGATTTATTTTTTTTTTTTTTTTTTAGCTAAAACTCAAATTTTTTTCATGGGAAAAAAGCATGCATTTTTGCAATTTTTTAAGCAACACAAAACCACTAATACATGTATGGGACCCCTTATACGGAAACCTATTATCCAGAAAGTTCCAAATTACAGAAGTTACATCTCCCATAGACTCCATTTTAATCAAATAATTCACATTTTTAAAAAGTTATTCCCCTTTTTCTCTGTAATAATAAAACAGTACCTGTACCTTATCCCAACTTAGATATAATTACCCCTTATTGGGGGCAGAACAGCCCTATTGTTTTTTTTTAATGGTTAAATGATTCCCTTTTCTCTGTAATAATAAAACAGTACCTGTACTTGATCCCAACTAAGATATAATTACCCCTTATTGGGGCAGAACAATTCTATTGGGTTTATTTAATAGTTAAATGATTCCCTTTTCTCTGTAATAATAAAACAGTACCTGTACTTGATCCCAACTAAGATATAATTACCCCTTATTGGGCAGAACAGTCCTATTGGGTTTATTTAATGGTTACATGTTTCTTTTTCTCTGTAATAATAAAACAGTACCTTGTAATTGATCCCAACTAAGATATAATTACCCCTTATTGGGGGCAGAACAGCCCTATTGGGTTTATTTCATGTTAAATGATTCCTTTCTCTGTAAAATATAAAAACAGTACCTGTATTTGATCCCAACTAAGATATAATTACCCCTTATTTGGGGGCAGAACAGCCCTATGGGTTTATTTTCATGGTTAAATGTTTCCCTTTTCTCTGTAATAATAAAACAGTACCTTGTAATTGATCCCAACTAAGATATAATTACCCCTTATTGGGGGCAGAACAGCCTATTGGGTTTATTTCATGGTTAAATGATTCCTTTTCTCTGTAATAATAAAACAGTACCTGTATTTTGATCCCAACTAAGATATAATTACCCCTTATTGGGGCAGAACAGTCCTATTGGGTTTATTTAATGGTTAATGTTTCCTTTCTCTTCTGTAATAATAAAACAGTACCTGTACTTGATCCCAACTAAGATATAATTACCCCTTATTGGGGGCAGAACAGCCCTATTGGGTTTATTTCATGGTTAAATGATTCCCTTTTCTTCTGTAATAATAAAACAGTACCTGTATTTGATCCCAACTAAGATATAATTACCCCTTATTGGGCAGAACAGCCCTATTGGGTTTATTTAATGGGGTTAAATGATTCCCTTTTCTCTGTAATAATAAAACAGTACCTGTACTTGATCCCAACTAAGATATAATTAACCTTATTTAGCAATCCTATTTGGGTTTAATTACTTTTATCATTTTTTAGCAGCTAAGGGGCTGATTTACTTACCACGAACGGGTCGAATGGAGTCCGATTGCTTTTTTTTCGTAATGATCGGTATTTTGCGATTTTTTCGTATGTTTTGCGATTTTTTCGGATTTCTTTACAAATTTTCGTTACCAATACGATTTTTGCGTATAAAACGCGAGTTTTCGTATCCATTACGAAAGTTGCGTAAAAAGTTGCGCCATTTTTCGTAGCGTTAAAACTTACGCGGAAAAGTTGCGCAACTTTTTACGCAACTTTCGTAATGGATACGAAAAACTCGCGTTTTTACGCAAAAATCGTATTGGTAACGGAAAATTCGTTAAAGAATACGAAAAAATCGCAATACATACGAAAAAGTCGCAAAATGTTCGTTTTCAAGTCGGAACTTTTCCAATTCGGGTCGGATTCGTGGGTTAGTAAATCAGCCCCTAAAGGTAGGAGATCTGAAATACGGAAAGACCCCTTATCTGGAAAACCCCAGGTCCCGAGGCATTATGGATAACGGGTCCCATACCTGTACATCTAAAAGCTGTGGATTTTCTGTAGAAGTTAATGAGGAGTTTCCTAGACAAATTTCAACATTTTTTATTTAATTAAAATGGGAAATATGTGGTCTTTCCGTTTGTGCTTTTTAAATTTGGATTTTCTAATAAATGACTGACAATAATGAAAATGAGTTTCATTGTGGTTTCAAAAAACTCAAACAAAAAAAATTCGAATGCGGATAAATGACCCCCAAAGATGAAGAAAAATATCCTGGGCAGCTGGTTACATTCGAAACCCTAGGGCATTTCTTTGGCTATTTCTGTTTTTTTTTCTTTTTGTTAATGTATTAACCTTCTTTCAGGCTACATGTTTTGATACTCTGGGGTTTATATAGCATATAGCATTTGTCTGCTTTTTTTTCCATCTTGTAAAAATTCTACTGTGTAAGGCCTGAGTGAGGCTACCAAAAGGGAGGGGACTGGAGGTGCTACAACTGTATGGACGTTTGGCCATACTTCCAACAGAATAACTCAAAATAATTCACAAAAAAGGGGGGTTGTGGGAGCACTCCAAGGCTTAGTATAATGTACCAGTGCAATGGAGGTGCAAGTGATCTGGTCAAATTAGCTATAAGACATAGAAAAGGCAGAGGATTGATCCATGTACATTGCCCAGCCCCTGTTTCACAAGTAATTTAGTATGTATGCCAGGGCATGTATTCCAAGCACCAGGGGGTTTTAGTTACAAAGTATAATCATAAAATTGGTAAGTGTCATGATCGGTAACCCAAAACCTAGAACATTTGCCAAGTTCTGAGCGAGCAATGAACCAGATTGTAGGAGGAAGACTGAGGCAGCTTACTAGAATCAGAGTCAGGCAGGCCAGATCAAAACCAGAACCGTAAGTGCACAACAAAATCAGTATCCAGATGAGATGTAAAGCAAAGGGGGTCAGTCCAGGCAGAGATCAGTCGAAGTCAAAGATACAGGCAAGGGACAGAAACTGAATGCGCACCCAGGAATTATGCTAGATAGACCTATAATGGGTGTGGAAGGAACTGAGACTAGGGATCTACAGACATGATAATTGGAGAATTTACAACAGGTGTGGGAAAATAGAGAGCACCTATAGCCATTATTCCTGCCTGGAAAACTAGGGCTATTATTGAAGTGAACAAGAACCCAGCAGTCCACTCAAATAGGCCAGAGGCAATTAAGCTGCACAGAAGTAGTGGGTTCCTAGTTCAAATCTAGACAGGATGTTACAGTAAGCCACATATCATAAATATTTACTCCAGTTATATTTTTTATAGGTTGGAACCTCCTACATAGTAGACATTTCGGAAAAGTGCTCCAGACCAGGGCATTGGTCTCAGCATTTATAGAAGAGAGATTACCAAGACCAACACCCATTTTTAAAAGTCATAAGACAAAAATTAAATGACAGGTGTGAGGGTGTAACTTTGTTAATAGAAACCCCCCCCCCCCCCCCCCCTTTAAAAAAATAAAAAAATACACACACTTGTATAAATGCTAAAAAGGCTTGTGAAGCAAGGGGCCAGGGAATGTGCATTGACAATAATCCCCTCCTTTTCTATGTTTGTAGTAACTTGGCAAGATCAGTTGCACTTTCATTGTACTGGTATATTTGACTTAGCCTTGGGGTGCAAACACAACCCCCTCTTTTGTGGTATTCTAACCTGCCAAAAACCAGGTGATAGCAAAAATGACAACCTTATTGTCCCTCGTATGGCAGTGACATCAGTCGCACCTACAAAAGGCAAACAATTGTCCAAGCAGAAATGCCTGGAGATGAGCATTGATGGAACAAACAGAAACTAGAATAGACAGAACAGTACTGCAAGGACTAAAAAGCCTGTCAAACAAAGATAAATTATAAATATATATAAAAATAATATATAAAAATAAATATATGGCTACACACTAATGCTGGATGCTGAGTCACAGGACACGGGCAGAAAGTGGGGCTAAATAAATATATGGCCTACACACTAATGCTGATGCTGGCCACAGGTACACGGGGCAGAAGTGGGGGCCTAAATAATAAATATGGCTACACACTAATGCTGGTGCTGGCACAGGTACACGGGGCAGAAAGTGGGGCTAAATAAATATATGGCTACACACTAATGCTGGATGCTGGCACAGGTACACGGGAAAGGCAGGCAACAGTGGCGGCCTAACTAAAATATCATGCTACACACTAATGCTGGATGCTGGCACAGGTACACGGGGCAGAAAGTGGGGGCTAAATAAATATATGGCTACACACTAATGCTGGATTGCTGGCACAGGTACACGGGGCAGAAAGTGGGGCTAAATAAATATTATGGCTACACACTAATGCTGGATGCTGGCACAGGTACACGGGGCAGAAAGTGGGGCTAAATAAATATATGGCTACACACTAATGCTGGATTCCGGCACAGGGTACACGGGGCAGAAAGTGGGTGCTAAATAAATATTATGGCTACACACTAATGCTTGGATTCTGCACAGGTACACGGGGCAGAAAGTGGGGCCTAAATAAATATATGGCTACACACTAATGCTGGATGCTGGCACAGGTACACGGGGAAGAAAGTGGGGGGCTAAATAAATATATGGCTACACACCAATGCTGGATGTGGCACAGGTACACGGGGCAGAAAGTGGGGGCTAAATAAATATATGGCTACACACTAATGCTGCGATGCTGGCACAGTACACGGGGCAGAAAGTGGGGGCTAAATAAATATATTGCGCTACACACTAATGCTGGATGCTGGCACAGGTACACCGGGGCAGAAAGTGGGGGCTAAATAAATATATGGCTACACACTAATGCTGTACAGGATACACTGGGTAGAAAGTGGGGGCTAAAATAAATATATGGCTACACACTAATGCTGGATATAGGTACACGCGGGCAGAAAGTGGGGGCTAAATAAATTATATGGCTACACACTAATGCTGGTACAGGTACACGGTGGTAGAAAGTGGGGGCTAAATAAATATATGGCTGTATGTGCCGAACCTGCACCTGGAAGAGCCAAATTCAAGGGGCTAAAGAGCCGCTTGTGGCTCAAGACCCACAGTTTCCAACCATTGCCCTAGTTATAAAGTCCCTTATTATATTAGGGTCAGTTTTATCAAGGGCCATTTAGCCATCCAGTATATTTTGGGGGTGTGGGAGGAAGCAGAGTGCCCTGAGGAAACACACAGAGCAGGTCTGGATTGGGATTCAAAATAGAAACAGCCCACAGGCCCAATAAATAGTGACAGTCTATGGCATCTTACAGAAGCCCCCTTGGCATTTGCCAGACCCACAGATTGCCAGTTTAGGAATGAAGAGAGATTATATAAACTTCTTGCAGTTATTGCCCAGGTTAAAATCAAACCCCAGCACTACAAGGCAATATACTAACCGTTGAGCCACTAGTGATCAATATGGTATTGTAGTGGTTTTTGTGCATCCTTAGTTTTGTCACTGCCACCCATCTCCTGGAAACTGCAAGGTCAAAGCAAGTGGCTGCATTTACATGAATATATATATTAATATACACACACATTTACGTAATGCGTACTTTTTCTGAATGCTTGGGGTGGAAGGCATTAGGAAGCTTTGACCTTGAAGTACCCTTGTCTTGGCTTGCCACAAAGTCACAAGACACATTTATATTTCCAAAATCCATAGCTGGTTATTATAATGAATCTATATATTGTTTGTCTTTGCAGGTCCACATTCTTGCAACTCAGGCTGTCTCCTGGTCTTCGAAAGGTCCTTTTTGGCACGGCTCTTGGTACGGTCGCCTACCTACTGCACCACCAGCTAAAAACGGCACAAGCACAAGAAGAAAGCAAGATTACAGCAGGCAATAGGCCTATAAGCTCGGCGGGGTGCCTGGCTCTGTTTTGCCCGTTAGGCGTTCTCCTCAGCTAAAAAAGGTGAGCGATATTGCTGTGTTTGCTGCCTGGGCAAATATAGATTCCTGACAAAATCATATGACGCACGGAATCTGTAGATATTGGGAACAAAATCCAGCACCAGGATTATTCTGATCGGTGGGGGAGGTATTGATCATGTAAGCCATTTAGGCAAAGGATTATTTCCAAGAAAGAGACATCTGGGAGCAGTTTAATGGGCATACAACGATGCTAATTACAGCTCAGATTGTATATCCCTTACGGTAATATTAGGAAGGCTCAGTGCTTCTCAGATTGTGAGACTTCTTGCTAAAATTGGTACGGCTCTACTCTTTCTGTTGCCCACATACATCTAGTAAATGTTTAGAATAGAATGTCAGTAAGAACACAAAAAAGGTTAAAATGCTAGATGATACCCATGTGTTGGGCACCTTCCATCAGGGCAGTATTTTCTAGGGATGCACCGAATCTCTCTGATTCGTATATTCAACTAAGATTCTGCCTTTTCAGCAGGATTTAGATTCAGCCGAATCCACGTTCCTGGCCGGACCAAATATCTAAAAATCATGTGGCTTTTTTACATGTAAACACGGAAGCTGAAATTTTTTGAGATTTAACCCTTCCAAACCCCTAATTAGGCATATGCTAATTAGGATTGGGTTCGGTATTGGGCCGAATCCTTTACGAAGGAGAATCCTTGGGAGAAGGGCTCAGGTTCCTACAGACTACTTGCTGCAAAATGTAGAGCAGAGGGGGAGATCCAACTGACACATTCAATAGATCTGTGTACCCCGATCACCGATGGGGCAGTTGAAAAAAATGGTTTTCTGGAGCAGGTCCAGGGGGGCCATTTTACAAAACTTTACCCAAGTGGCTTTTTTTTTTTTTTTTTTTTTAAACTTTGTTTTTATTACGTTGTTTTACAACAAATGATATACAAAATATGTGGAACAATGGGGGTTAAAGAAAGTAGAATGAGGGTTGGATAGAGGTTAGAGGTAAAGGGTGGTGTTGGACTCTCGCTTGCCGCTTTTCATCTGGGTGGTCTTTTTTCTTTTCTCTTTTTTTCCTTTTATTAGGTAGGCGTCTGGATTTTCCCTTGGCATTGTCCGTTTTTAGATATGGTTAGTTGGTCGATGTTTTGGTTTTCGGTCCAGGGGTGTCCATATTTTTTTCATATATGTCCATTGTGGTGGAGTAGTGCGGTCAATTTTTCCATTGTAGATGTCCACCAGATTTTAGCATATATAACCAGCTGTGTGCCCTGTGGGCTTTATATTGCTGCTATTATACTGGCTGTGTGCCCTGTGGGCATTATAAATGATGTTAGCACTGCATTATATACTGGCTGTGTGCCCTGTGGGCATTATACTATAATGTTGGCACTGCATATATACCGCCTGTGTGCCCTGTGGGCATATATATGATGTTGGCACTGCATATTATACTGGTTGTGTGCCCTGTAGGCATTATACATGATGTTGGCACTACATATATACCGCGCCTGTGTGCCCTGTGGGCATTATATATTGATGTTGCACTGCATATATACTGGTTGTGTGCCCTGTGGGCATTATACATGATGTTGGCACTACATATATTACTGGCTGTGTGCCCTGTGGGCATTATACATGATGTTGGCTCTTCATATATACTTCTGTGTTCCCTGTGGGCATATAAATTATGTTGGCACTGCATATATACTGGCTGTGTGCCCTGGGGCATTAATAGATGGTATTGGCACTGCTATATATCTAACTGCTTGTGCCCTGTGGGCATTATACATGATGTTGGCTCTTCATATATACTGGCTGTGTGCCCTGTGGTCATTATACATGATGTTGGCGCTGCAATATACCAGCTGTGTGTCCTGTGGGCATTTATACATGATGTTGGCACTGCATATATACTGGCTATGTGTTGTGGGCATTATACATGATGTTGGCACTGCATTATATACCGGCTTTGTGCCCTGTGGGCATTATAGATGATGTTGGCACTTCATATATACCGGCTGTGTGCCCGTGGGCATTATAGATGATGTTAGGCACTGCATATATACCAGCTGTGTGCCCTGTGGGCATATATATGATGTGGCACTGCAATATATACCGGCTGTGTGCCCTGTGAGCATTATACATGATGTTGGCACTTACAGATATACTGGCTGGTGTGCCCTGTGGGAGCTATACATGATGTTGGCTCTTCATATATATACTGGCTGTGTTCCCTGTGGGCATTATATATGATGTTGGCACTGCATATATACTGGCTGTGTGCCCTTTGGGCATTATATATGATGTTGCACTGCCATATATACGGTTGTGTGCCCTGTGGGCATTATACATGATGTTGGCCACTACAATATATACTGGCTGTGTGCCCTGTGTGCATTATACATGATGTTGGCACTGCATATACCGCCTGTGTGCCTGTGAGTGCATTATATATGATGTTGCCATTGCACTATATACTGTTGTGCCTGTGGATACATGATGTTGGCACTACATATTATACTGGCTTGTTCCCTGTCTCCTGTGGGCATTATACATGAATTGGTGCTGCATATATACTGGCTGTGTTCCCTGTGGGCATCTTATACATATGTTGGTGCTGCATATATACCGCTGTGGCCCTGTGGGCATGATAGCTATGAGGTGCACTGCATATTAACTGGCTGTGTGCCCTGTGGGCATGTATACATTAATGTTGCACTGCATATATACTGGTTGTGTGCCAGCTGGCATTATAGATGGTATTGGCCACTGCCATATTATACTAAGCTGTGTGCCCTGTGGCATTATACATGATGTGGCACTGCATATATACTGGCTGTGTGCCCTGTGGGCATTATAGATGGTGTTGGCACTGCATATATATGACTGTGTGCCTTTTGGGCATTAAATACATGATGTTGGCTCTACATATATACTTGCTGTGTGCCCTGTGGGCATTATATATGATGTTGGCACGCATATAACTGGCTGTGTAGCCTGTGGGCATTATACATGATGTTCGAGCACTGCATATTATACTGGTGTGCTTTGCCCTGTGGGCATATATAGATGGTAGGCACTGCATATATACTAACTGTGTGCCCTGTGGCATTATATATGATGTTGGCACTGCCATATATACTGGCTGTGTGCCCTGTGGGCATTATACATGATGTTAGCACTGTATATTTACTGACTGTGTGCCTTGTGGGCATTTTACATGATGTTGGCTCTTCATATATACTGGCTGTGTTCCCTGTGGGTCATTATAAATGATGTGGCAACTGCCATAATATACTGGCGTGTGCCCTGTGGGCATTATAGATGGTCTTGGCACTGCATATTATACTAACTGTGTGCCCTGTGCGGCATTATACATGATGTTGGCTCTTGATAATATACTGGCTGTGTGCCCTGTGGGCATTATATATGATGTTGGCACTGCATATATTCGGCTGTGTGCACTGTGGGCATTATATATTTGATGTTGGCACTGCATATATATACTGGCTGTGTTCCCTGTGGGCATTATAGATGATGTTGGCACCCTGGCGATATATACCGGCTGTGTGCCCTGTGGGCATTATAGATTATGTTGGACACTGCATATATTACCGGCTTGTTGCCCTGTGGGCATTATATACGATGTTGGCACTGCATATATACATAACTGCTGTGCCCTGTGGGCATTTACATGATGTTGGCTCTGTATATATACTGGCTGTGTGCCCTGTGGGCATTATATATGATGTTGCACTGCTATTATACTGGCTGTGTGCCCTGTGGGCATTATATATGATGTTGGCACTGCATATATACGGCTGTGTGCCCTGTGGGCATTATATATAGATGTTGGCACTGCATATTATACCGCCTGTGTGCAACTGTGGGCATATAACAGATGTTGCTCTTTATATATACTGTCTGTGTTCCTGTTGGCATTATACATGAATGTTGGCACTGCATATATACTGGCGTGTTGCCCTGTGGGCATTAACATGATGTTAGCACGCATATATATACTGGCTGTGTGTGCCCTGTGGGCATTATACATGATGTTGCGCTGCATATATACTGGCTGTGTGCTCTGTGGGCATTATACATAATGTTGGCACCTGCATGTATACTGGCTGTGTGCCCTGTGGGCATTATACATGATGTTAGCACGGCATATATACTGGCTGTGTGCCCTGTGGGCACTTTATACATGATGTTGGCACTGACAATATACTGGCTGTGTTCCCTGTGGGCATTATAGATGATGTTGGCACTGCATATATTCCGGCTGTGTGCCCTGTGGCGCATTATAGATTATGTTGGCACTGCATAATATTACCGGCATGTGTGCCCTGTGGGCATTATATATGATGGTGGCACCGCATATATTACTGGCTGTGTGCCCTGTGGGCATATATACATGATGTTGGCGCTGCATATATACAGCTGTGTTCCCTTTGGCAATTATACATGATGTGGCACGCATATTATACTGGCTGTGTGCCCTGTGGGCATTATACATGATGTTGGCGCTTGCATACATATACTGGCGTGTGCCCTGTGGGCATTATACATAATGTTGGCACTGCATATATACTGACTATGTCCTGTGGGCATGTATACATGATGTTGGCACTGCAGATAAAATGGCTATGGTGTTGGGCACGATATAGCCCATTGGGGTGAGAAACAGGGCGGCACTGGGAGGAAAGGCATTTAAAGTGGGAGCGGGACGCATTATGGCTCACATATTTCTCTTTAGAGCTCACTGACCCATCTGTGCTTCAGCAGCTCCGTATTCTCATTATCCTTAGTCGCTTTTTGCTGAACAGTTTAGCATAGTTTACAGCACAGCAGAGTGAGGGAACTGTTCGGCTATAGAGATAAGAATAATTATAATACGGAGCTGCTGAAGGGACTTTAGCCATGCTGTTACATTGTGGCCTTTGGAGCAAAGCAATATTCTCTTCCTTCCAATCATTACAGTACAGTAGATACTTATATAGTAGGTTGTTGCCCTCATTTCTGTATCTATGGCTCCCTGTATGTTTTTATAGCCCCATTAGGTACATATTAACCACATTAGGTACCAATTAAGTCATATGACCTCTTAAGGTATAGTTAAAGACAAGATGATGTCAGGGTTACATAGTATAACTGTGGAGAGATGAGTATAGTAAGGCAAGATGGTATCAGGGGTACAGAGTATAACTGTGGGATAGTGAGTATAGTAAGGCAAGATTATCAGGGGTACAGAGTGTAACTGGGATAGTGAGTATATAAAGGCAAAGATGGTAATCAGGGGTACAGAGTGTAACTTGTGGATTAGTGAGTATATAGTAAGGCAAGAGGTATCAGGGGTACAGAGTGTAACTTGTTGGGATAGTGGATTATAGTAAGGCAAGATGGTATCAGGGTACAGAGTGTAACTGTGGTGATAGTGAGTATAGTAAGGCAAGATGGTATCAGGGGTACAGAGTGTAAACTGTGGGATAGTGAGTATTAAAAGGCAAGATGGTTATCAGGGTACAGAGTATAACTTGTGGGATAGTGAGTGTAGTAAGGCAAGATGGTATTCAGGGGTACAGCAGTGTAACTTGTGGGATAGTGAGTATAGTAAGGCAAGATGGTAATCAGGGGTACAGAGTGTAACTGTGGGATAGTGAGGTATAGTAAGGCAAGATGGTATCAGGGGCTACAGAGGTTAACTGTGGGATAGTGAGTATAGATAAGGCAAGATGCCTATCAGGGTACAAAGTTGTAACTGTGGGATAACTGTTGAAGTATAGTTGTAATTCTAAGCACATTAGGCATTAAACTGTTCTGGGTCCTTGATGGCGACTACCATTCATTTTTAAGGAGAAAATTATGTAAAATGTAAGCTGTAAGGTTGATGTGTTAGGTGCCTGCATCCAAAACGCTAATTACGAAGAGTTTTTGCAACTTAGTAGTTTGAGTAGAGAGACATGGTTACCCCGTTCAGATTCACCCTTATGTGTAGTGTCAAAAATATTGCTTTTCTTCGGTAAAGTGGGGAATTTTTTGTCACTTTACGTTACCCTTATGTATGCTCGTACATACCGGCACCAAACTGACCAGCACTTCCCTTTAGCCCGGCACGTTTGCGGAACTTGCACCTCAGTTTGAGCGCATTACCTGCTTTCTCCAGATGGTGGCGCCATTGGGCCGCAGTTGTGTCAGGCACATCACCATCTCTCCGGCTTCATGTGGAATTGTTAGGGGGTAAAAATGCTGAGTTTGGGCTAAAATACAACATGGTTACTTAAAAATCGGCACTTTGTACTGCCGCACTTCCGCTTATAAATGACCCCTGCGGCATTCTTGGTTTCGCTTGTAGATTTGTTCCACTTGTTATTAAGGGGGAAGTTGACCTTTAAATTAGCATTAAGTGTGATGTACAAAGTTATATTCCAAAACAGTTTGCAGTTAGTCTTAATTTTCTAGCTTTCTATTATTTAGCTTTTTGTTCAGCTTGAGCGTCTTGGCGTATTCAACAGAACAGCTAGTTGCTAGGTCCAGTTTTCCCTAAGCAACCCAATTTTGGTTTTGAAAGAGAGAAAGGAAAATGAATAGGAGAGAAATATTATAGTACAGTCAAACCCCTTTGACTTTCAGCTCCTGCACAGGGACAATGGCGCTACCCAAACATAAAGCTGGACATGGTGTGGGTACGACAGGTTTGGATAACATCTTGCCCTACTGACGCCATCTTGTTCTGCTGAACCTATGTTACCTTCCGCTGCTGCTGTGCAGGAACTTTCTGTTGCTTGGGGGAACTCGCATAATGAATGGTCCTGCAGCTCCAGTGGCTTTGGTGCTAAACTCCCAGTACCCTGCATCCACCTTAAGGGCCAATGTTTTATATACATAGTACAATAGTATTAATGGGAAGGAGCACACACAGAGCAACGTGAATGCTGCTTGCTTAGACTTTATTTTTAGTGTTGCCAGGATGCTTGAAAAAGGTGCAGGTTCTCCCCAACAAACACCGCTGCTAGTTTGTGTGCGCTCCATCTAGCTCGGCCCAGGCAGGCGGCACTGTTTGTCTGTTGTACTGCCGTATTATAAACTGCTCCTGCAACCGGCTCAGCTAACGGGAATCCATCAAGGTAGCGAGCACCGGCGATTTTGTCTGAATATTGAGCAGCATTCGGGTTATAATATCGTTTCCATTGGCTGCAAATATTCTTGGCAGTTGGCGGCATTCCCTGCACGCTATTCGGCAAAGCAGAGAGGGATTCCCACTCTGGCGCTGTTACCCCTCTGTACATTACTGGCGGGCTATTCTTCATAACTAATTGATGGGAATTAATAGCATGTAACAAGAACTGGGCTACACAGCGGGCACAGTATTAACCCTATTCTCCTCTGATAGCCTATTACTTCTAGGCAGGTAATGTGTGTTACTCCTTCTAATAAAAAATGACGTTAGTAAGGGTAACAGAATTGTGTGTCAGTTGTGGCAGAGATGGGACAGGGGCAACGCTGGCCACATAAAAGTGAAAGAGTTTGTTTGGCGGTTTATCGCTGTCCATTTGAAGCTATTGCCAGGCGGGGCTGATTCTCAGCCGGTGTATAAATAAACGCAGGCCAAGTATCAGCCAATCCGCTGGCATGGGCCTGGGTGCCACAACAGCGCGGTAATAAGTCCCATCTGGCAGTAGCTTAAAGCTTTAGGGGAATGTTTGATGTTACGCCATGCTGGGTTTGTTTCTCAAGCATCCTAGGAAGGTCTTTTATTCTGCTCTTGTATACGGCGCGGGTTGCCACAGGGTTCTGCCCGCTGCTGCCTTCCCGGTGCCTCACTGTCACTTGCACTCGGTTCAGATGGCACTGGCAGGACTAGGGATCCATAATATTGAAAAGGGAATGGATTTGATACATTACAAAAGCGTTACCTGTTTTCGGAAATCAGAAGATTTCCCTTCCCCTCAGTATGGGGGTTCCATAACTAGGTGGTTGCTTCTGCTTTACTGCTCACCTGCATTAATCTGTGTATCCAGGGAATATGGCTGCATATTAACCCTACAGGAGCAGAGTTTTGTACCCACAGGCACCTTCACATCTGCCCAATGAATATTGTGTTGGCATTTTACACCTTCAGTGTTTGTCTCAGGTGGGATGCCATATGGGATGATGGAAGGGATGCCAAGACATGGCCATTATAAACAGAAGCTCAGCCGTTAGCCGCTGTGAGAATGCTTGGTGGAGCAGCCATAACCCGTGAGAGGACTGGACTGTGTGTTGTCACTCACAGGTACTGAAGTGCTGTGGGGGGTGTAAGGAATCAGACTGACACATACAGTGGAAAGCAGGGTTTCTCTTATAAAGCAGCAACATGTGTACATTTCTCTTTCTTTCTTCTTTTCACTTTCAGTGCCTCTACTTTGTCGATTTGTTCATCATCTCTACAGTCTCTCCCCACTCTATTGTTTCCCCTTCCAAATGAGGCCCAATACCCAGAATAAAGACCACACACACGGCTTGATGGTTCATCTGTGAAAATCACAGTTTTATTAATAATACAAATAATAAAATTGTGTTTTTCATTGATTCTGAGAAGAAGCCAAAAAAAAACGCCTCATGAGGAAGCTCTTTGAGCCAATCCTGCTTCATTAGAGGGAAAAAAAATTCCTTCCTGAACTCCTTAACAACGGCAATCGGATTTGACTCCCAGAATCAATGTCCTTCACCCTGCTTGCCATAATCAATTAAGGGAAGACAGGAGTGAGGGAACAAGAGGGGAAAATGTGAGCATACACACCATTCACATTGGGCCCCAGGCAGCCTGCAGACCCCGGCTCCTGCAGTCTGAGGGCATGGATGGAAAGGGAATGCAGTTTTTTACAAGCACCTTAAAGTGCTCTTGTGTATGAACCATATTTTAGGAAGCGGAAAGTCAGCCGCTGGTGGATGAGGAAGTGCAAGGCACCGACCTGGTGGATAATAACGGATGTCGATTGAGAGTGCGAGGCAACAGCAGCTGGTGGAATTGCGGTATGAAGGAGAGAAGGTGGATCTGGGAGATCTTAACTTTTGCCTTTTAGTTCCGAGGGCCACCTGCAAAAATCAACCAAAAGAACTTATTTATAACCTAGCAAGCGATAATCCCTGGAAGAAACCCTATTACACTTAGGGGCAACATTAATATCAAATCGGGCGCTGAAGCAAAATTAAAACACTGAACAAGTGTGAAGTTTTTCCCACAACGTTGCCATCTTACATGGGCTTCACACATTGCACAAAATCTGAAATTGCAATTGAATTTCAATCCATCAGCCCCTTTCCATTACAAAATAAGCCATCATTTAAGGGAATATTTCCCCTATTTCAGCAAACAGCATAGAAAGAAGAAAAAGGGAAAGAAGGATGGAATCTATCACTGCACCTTAATATCTCTCGCTGTTCCGCGTAGGATGACCTTGTTGATAAGCCTCTAGGTTCTTTGTAGAGGCTCCTTTAGGTGGGCTTGATGTACCTGTAGTCCCTCGGAAGTCGGCGCCTTCAGGCGAAATTGCCACCACTTTGAGATCTTCACACAATCTCTGGCCATCCACAGATCCATGAAAGTGCCATCCTGATGTCTCCTCTTATCTGTTCCTAAGCACTCCAAAAATAGGAAGACCCGCCTCACGTGGATAACTTCAAAACACACCTGCATACTCGAAGATAGTCGCCCGATCAGGGCGGGAATCCACCATGAAGACTCTATCAGAAATGCACAGGAAACAGAAGAAAGACATTAAGGTCTCCAGCAGGTTTTCTTATAATCCCTCAGTAAATAATATTAGAATTTCTTAGCCCAACATACCACAGAATGCTGATAATTTCATTAGCACTAAGGAGCGCGCTTACCCTTCCCATAGCAGCGGTACTCGAGTACTGCCGGCTGCTGGCACTACATGCCCATCTCTGCTATTCTGTCAGATATAAAATAAGAAAGATTTGGGAAGGTTAGAGTTAATCTAAAGATCGTCAAATTTAAAAAGACCCCAAATAAACACAGTAAAGAATCTAGAAGTTAGGGGTAGAACTCCAATAGGATAGTGCACTCTTGTTTAACCTCATTCATTAACTAATGTAGAACATATTGCAGAGGGAAAAATGCTGGTACCTTACCAAGGTGAACCACACAATAACGAGTCCGGCAGGATTCTATCTTGTTCATTCTGCCTGTGAGATAAAGAAGTGTAGTCTATAAAAAGACATTTTGGTGATCTTCTTCTGTATTCTCTTCATATATCGCAAAGGATGCGTAAGGAGTCGCTGCAAAATCTTCTAAGCAAATCGCTCTATTTGCTACAAGTCTCTCAAATCGCTCTATTTCAGGAGATGAGAAGAGACTGTGAGCTCTTGTGATCCTCTCTGCCATTATATAGCAAAGTACATAAATACTAGGTTTTCCCATCTTTCTGATATCCCTCCAGTACTAGTACTGCGCTACCTGAATAATTGAACTTTTTTTCTATGTGCTTCCTTCATTTATAAATAACCAGTAGCACCAATATATGTAGAAGCTTTAACTAGAATGAAAGATTTTGATGCGGAGAAGAATCACAAAAAGTGTGGTGACAAAGAAGGGCCTCTGGACAGCGCTTGCCAAACCTAAAGCGCTGGCGTACCTGGTAAGTCAACAGTGAGCATTTAGGGGAGCTTGTACAAGCGCTGATGGGAAAAAGATACAAACCCCCATTCATTTCTGTTTGCCAATGCTGTTGCTTTGCAAGGAAAACATGTATTGAAATGATATTCAGTTTAAAATGTTGAAGGTTGCTTACATGAGAGCAGGGCAGATACGCCGGAAGGACCAAAAGGCGGCAGAAATCTCTAAGGAGCCTGTCAAATACTGGGAGGAAAAATTATGTAATGTATTGGCCTCCAAATGTTTATGGGGTCCTCAGTCAAAAAAAATATATAGTATTATTTGCGCAGAACTGCAAAAACTGGCAACAAACCCTGTGTCTGTGATCTCCCAACCTAGCGCTATAGATTAATGTCATCTCTAAAATAATCCCAAATTCACTAAAATACTGCTGAGAGGAAAGCAACAATCCGCTAGAGCTAAGGGGGGCATCACCCAACTAACTTTCCCATCTGTTTTTAGCTAAAATAAGGGTTATTCTGGCAAAAAATCTCTTCAGAGGGGATTCAGACGTTACCTACTCGCCAAAGTCCACCAAGGACAAACACCCAACTGTCACTTGCTGTGTGTGAAGTCTCTCTGGTTACATGTCATTGAATTGTTTTTTGTCATAACAATTTACAGACAACTTTAAACCATTGGGTATTTTGTACACTCAAAAGAGTTTCTGCAGTGGCGACTTCACCTTTAATGTTCACTGCTAAATACCATGGTAAAAGGAGTAGCGACAAATAAAAATAAATAACAGAGATACACAATATATAGGAGACACTGGCTATCTGTATGAAATCCATATTTCCTTGTGACAAGGCACACTAATAAAGAAATATTGATATATAGATAGGAAACGTTAGAGATAAGCGTTTGCATCTACCTCCATATAGCCATTGATTCAGATTTGGCTATAACATTTTTGATAGCTAATTGTTATGCAAACTTTGTTTAGAAATAAATACACATAACTATACTATTAATTGGCAAACTCACAAGATTACATTTTTCAATACAATACATTCAAAATATCATTCATTCGATTCATTTAAACGGCACCTTTCTCCTTAATATTTATTACTAACTTGATGCTGATTCATCTGAAAAAGTTGC
The DNA here is from genome assembly GCF_000004195.4 of Xenopus tropicalis. Taxonomy (NCBI): domain Eukaryota; kingdom Metazoa; phylum Chordata; class Amphibia; order Anura; family Pipidae; genus Xenopus; species Xenopus tropicalis. The sequence continues at coordinate 21,054,278 of NC_030684.2, read as the reverse complement.
GAATCATTTGTGAATCATTGCTAGGTGGCAGAAATATATGAAAACAACTGATAAATACGTAAATGACTCGAATATGATGAATGTGTTCGTGTTTTATAATAAAACTATCCAAGAATTGAAACAATACTATATTTTATTTAAACCCAGACTGCCGTACAGGACAGGTTAAGCCACTGTATTATCGGCTTCTCCTTGTATAAAGTAGTGGGGGCTCTTTGTCTGTTTCCATATGAAAGAGTCCAATTTATGGAAATTTAGGCAGCGTTTCATTGATGTCTGTGCGGCTCATAGTTCCTATGCTTTCCATTAGTAGTGAGGAGATAGTAAATGCGCTGTGTACATTATCGTTATTCTAGACGGTCACCCACTCCCACAGTGTTAACCCTGTCCGACCATGCGGCAGCTTGTCGTAAATGGGATGCCAGATAATATTTTGTGTATGTCAGGGTCTCCGCTTAGACACCCCATGCGGCGATGGGGGTGCTTAGATTTTGTGGGAGATGTGTTGTTCTATTAGAGCACCAAATAAATGTTGTATATTCTTTTGTATCATGTTGAGTGTGCGGAGAGACAGGAACTTGCACTCAACAGTAGTGTTCGTCAATAGTAGTAAACAAGAAGCCTCAGCACTTAGGGTGACCGCATCCTTCACCATGTAGCGATTCTTCCTAGCATGATAATGTATAGGAGGTCCCATGTATTAAAGTCAGTTTGAGTGTCTTGGCTTATGAGCGGAGCATAGTTTTCCTTATATAGAGAAGCATAGGTTGGAATTGTGAGGTGTTTCCCAGATATCTTATTCATTGGTCTTTTTCCATTTCATATTGAAATTTAAGTTTAAGTACCTTGGCACAGATTCTTAACCTATTCATTTTTCAACTAACCCCATCTGGTCACACAACACCCGTCCTGTGGGCGCCATGCGCGAGCGCTGACGTTCATGCTACGCCCGCGAGAACCGGAAGCGCCAGAATGCCTCGATTACCCGCCGCTGTGCTGGAGCTGCCCTACAGGTAGGCACCTTACATAAAGTGTTGTGCTATAAATTACATTGTTATTTCCGGAAGGGCAAAAGTTATATTATACTTAGACAGCAGTCGCAATCGCCATGAAAAAAATAGGCACTGAGTGCCAATTTAGTTACCAAATTGGCGTGGAATTTGATTAGATCGGAGTTGTAAAAAGTTCATTGTTACTGCAATGGGCTTAGAGGTTGAGATGTGATTGTTTTACATCACGATATCGTAACGTAAGTCGCGATGATTCTGTTACCCAGCCACATGAGTGAATTAATAGCTAACGCCCTGATAGGTCTGTATATACAAATTAGTAGTGCTAACAACAGGGCGGGAAGAGCTCAATATGGGGAGAAACTAGTTTTTAAAGATACAACCTGGGCTGCATTAGAGAGTGGTTCCGTTTTTATTAACAAACATTTAAAACGCGCAAGCGATTTTGAGGAAACATCGAGCATGGAGATATAATATTTGAACCTTACATTCTGGGTGGTGACAGCGCTCTATGATAAGCCTAATGATGGGCGTCAGTGTTTTGGAATTCTGCAGCCTTAAACCCAAGCGCCCTCGGTCTTCGTCAAAACCACAGCAGGTCAGGGTAGATTTGTAATTTGTCGCTAGCGCTATATTGTCGGCCTTGTATGTGGAATTTGTGTTGCGCCAAGTACGCGGTAAGGTGACTTCTGCTCTTGTGTTGGCGTTTTGGGAAGCTTAGAAGGTAATTATAATATTGACTGAGGTAGGCCAATGGGTGACACCACCAAACGAACGGAGAGGCTGTGGAGAGGTGGAATCCGCATTCCCCCACTCGTTTTGGGACTTGCGTAATAATTTCACGGTACTATAAACAAATACTTACGCTAATGAGGGAGCGCTTATAAAGCTTCAGTTGTATGTATGCTGCTCTGGGGGAATTTTGATGATCCATTGATGTACACTAGAAATGTGTTAACATATAGAACACGCATCCCCTGAATGTACGGTATGAATAAAGACATGACATTGAAGCGTCGTTATACAACTTAGATGCTTTATTGATGTGCACAAGAATTTCAGTCAGTAGCCATATATAAAAAATGAGGTTAGATTAAAGCATAAGTATAGTTACAATGTTGTAACTAATTACATCACATGTTTGCACGGTCAAAGTGATTAATTCGAGATTGTTGTCAGTTGAACCACCTGGGCAAACCCTGGGATCCACCTGATGCTGTTGATTTGGTGGAGCAGTGAAAGGTTAATTTATCCGAGTATACAACCATTATTGACGGCCCGCATTAATCTGTTAGTAAAAGAGCGAATCCGGGAATACGTAGTTGAAACCGGAGCCATATGATATCTCCAGGGTTGTGTGATTGTTTTAGTTAAACAAAGCATACTCAAAATGAAGTCTACATATTACTTCACCGCAAAATTCCTGATTGTATCTTTTGATTGTAATATGAGCGCAAACATATAACAAACACAGAGTTGGTAATCATATCCCAATACTACTCCCGCTCCGGATAATTGAAAAGATTCCCAGCATTGCTGACACTGCGAAGAGTTTTTTCCCCCATAAATACCAAAGCAGACCAATGGTTACATATATATTCAGATAGGGTTATAACACCTTAAACGGGTATTAGTGGGAACATTACCTATTGTAAAGTTATGTATGTCACGTGATCTATATTTGTTGATAATCTCCTCTCTTCAAGATTCACAAGCATAGAATGAAAGCTCAGGAGAAAATATTCTCCACATTTGCCTCTGCTTTGCAGGACAGTTCCTAATACATAGAAGGAGATAATCTTATTACCTAAGGTAATTCACAATTAGTGCTGTAACAAGTTTGTAGAAGTTCTTTAAATTTTTGGTAAAAGAAAAGTGTGTTTAAAAGTCTTAAGCAGGTGTGCCTAAAAGTTTAGATGTGTCTCCTCTTTATCAACCCAATCTGTATAAAATACAATCGTATAAACCCACTGCTTCAAAAAAAATAAAGGGAACACAAAAAATAAGACATCCAGATCTGAATGATTAAAATATCTTATTTTAAATTCTCCATTACTTTAATATAGTGGAAATGTGCTGACACAAACTCACACAAAAAAGACTTATTCAAATGGAAATCAACCCATGAGGTCTGGATTTGGAGTCACACTCAAAATTAAAGTGAAAAAAAACACTACAGCGTTGATTCCAACTTTTGATGTAATGTCCTCTTAAAAACAAGTCAAAATGAGGCTCCAGTACTCGTTTCTTAGTGGCCTCCCACATGCCTGGTATCTGGCCTCCTTACAACGCCTGGCATGCTCCTGATGAGTGCGGATGGTCTCCTGAGGGAATCTCCTTCCAGACCTGCGATAAAGCATCTGCAACTTCCTTGACAGTCTGTGAGTGCAATGTCGGCGTTTGGATCGAAGAGGAACGTCCTGTACGGTGTTGGGCTGTAAGCACAACCCCCACCTGTTGCACGTCCGGGCCCTCATTACCACTTTTCAATGGAGTCTGTTTCTGGACGTCAATGAGCAGACACATACACAGTTTGGGCCCCCGCTGGAAGGTCACTTTTTGCAGCGGCTATGGCAGTGCCTCCATCCTTGTTCTGCTTGCCACAAAGCGGAGCGCCTGTGCTGGGTTTTGTCCCTCCTACACATCTCCACCCACATCTCCTTGATGTACTGGCCTGTCTCGTGTACGTCGGAGCGCCTCCATGCTCTGGGGGCACTACCGCTTGACAGGGACACAGCAAAACCTTCTTGCCACAGCTTCGCCATTGAATCTGCCATCCAGGAAGAGCTGCATACCTGAGCCATTTGTTGGTTGTAGACCGGTCTCATGCTTACCCACTAGAGTTGAAAGCGCCGCCAGCTTTCAAACGTGACCAAAACATCAGCCAGAAAGTAATAGAACTGAGAAAGTTGGATCACCACACACAGAACCACTCCTTTATGGGGGATGTTGGCTAATAATTGCCTGATAATTTCCACCTGTTGCCCTATTCCATTTTAGCACAACAGCAACATTGTGAAATTGATGACAACCAGTGTTGCTACCTAAGTGGACAATTTGATTCACAAGTAAAGTGCGATTGACTTTGAGTTACTTGTGTTGTTATAACCACAAGCATGTAAATAAGCCAACATTTTAGCCAAGCACATGTTTGCTTATGGGCGTTGTTTGGTTAGGGAGTAGCATTTTGGCGGACTTATGCCATACTGAAAATGACTAAATATTTTGTTTTTAAGGGTGAGTTACTAGTCGATTTCTTTTCACTCCTGGAGATTAAGAACTGAGGCCTTATTTCTTAACCATTTTTACTGCAAACGACGTATAGCGGATACGTCGTGGCCAGAACAAAGGCGCTTCACTGCCCAACGACGCTGTCCATACGTCGTCGGCAGATGAGGATTCATCACCTGAGGCGACAAGCCCGGGGGGCCTGTCATGTCAGTCCTGCAACGCGATTCGTCGCAGGACTGGCCTTACAAGGCAGCTTCCTCCTTCCCCTCCCAGCGACCGGCCCACTGACTCCTGGTTTCCCAGGATGCAGTACCATGGAGGACAGTGAAGCACGCGATCAGACTCACAGGACAGGTAAAGCTTGTTTTTTTGTTTATGCACTTACACACACTCCACACTTACAGCAGACAATTTAGCTGTATTTTTTTCAATTTTTCACACTAGTATACCACACTTTACACACATGTCACACCTAACTTTTACACATGTAACACACATGTATACACAAAACAACTTTGTGCTAACTTTGGTTGTAGAAAATAACTTTATACTATTTTTGAATTCATTCAGAATGTGTATAACTTCCAATTAATATAATGTTTTCTGCGGGGTCTGTGATATAGTGATGGGGGGGGGGGGTTACCGCAGCATAATTACACTGACAGGGGGCTCTGTGTGGCAAAAGCTGATGGCAGGCGAAGAAATCCTATATACGCTATCTTTCCCATTATGGGGTCCAGTACATTACCGCCAGGACTTTGGTAATATATCTATCATATTGGCATCCAAAACTGTTCAGTAGACCATTAGGTGTTCCTATTAGGGTGAGTTGCCTTTATTCTGATCTTTTATCAAGAAATTGTAGAGCATAAATGCGGCAAATGCAACATTTTATGCAATTTTCTTGAAATGTCATAAAAAATCTGCAGAAAGCTTACAGCTTTGTTACTTTTGGAGTCAAAAAAGAAAATGTCTTACCCCATTATAGCTCATTCGGGGGGGACATATTACTTTCCTAATAATATATGGCTTTCTGGTGTGAGAAATTGGTACTTTTATAGCAAATTACACTAAAGGATGTAAATGTGTTGATCTTTTTGCAGCGAGCTGAAAGTGATTGATCATATGGAGCGTATGTTCCTTATTTGGGGCCCTACATGCACCATACCTTAGTTAAACCTATACATATTGGGCCATCAGAACTGTCAGTGGACCCCTGTGGTTCATATATAGGGGGTTCTTTGATTTGGTTAACTTTATGACCTGTAGGCAGAAGAAGATTACTATAGAGTCGAAAGCTTCGAAAGCGATTTTAAAAAAATTTTCACAACGTTTGATAAAAACCATAACTTTTAGCGAAAGCACTAGCGACTTTGTAGTTCCTGGAGTAGACAGGCAGTTACTACCAATTCTGTATTCCCCAGAAATCTGTTCTTCACAGAATGTATAATTTTTCTGGGAACATAAACCTTCATGTTAGCTTGGAATTTTTGGCCTTTGAAATCTAAACGTTATGCCGCTCTGGAGCAGTGCTTTGGGGATTATGGTAATGATACTGCTGGGCAGTTTGACCGTATACAAGTGAGAAATCTCCATAAACAACATTATTATATATTTGTATTGGTTACGCTTCAGGAGAACATGGGAAATTTCCAAGTCAGTTGTAAATTTGCTGCCCATATAATATTTTTTGTTTCTGTATTGTGTGTTTCTATTATGCGAAAAATTTGATTTTTTTTCATTTATTAGACATGTTAGAAGCAATATTCTTGTTACAAGAATTCGGATATTACACGAAAATAACCCCATACTTAGGTTAAGCTTAGGTTGTCCTGGACAAAAACAACTATATTGGTTTTCCTGGGTAAACTAAAAGTCCCCCCGAGAAAGGCTTCCCAAAGATGAAACAGTGCTAAAAATGTTCGAAAACTGTCTGGCTTAATAACAAGTTCCGCTTCGGACCAATAACACGGCTGGCAGAAAAGGTGTTAAAATTGGAGCAATATTATCCTATTTTAGGAAGCTACCAATAAACACATACTACTAATTAATGGTTTATTTACGATGAAGCAGCGGTTTTACCTATGCATGCTTCGTTTATGCAAATATATATTTTATATTGTCTTGGGGGTATAGTTTCCTTAGTGCCTCTTATGCTGTTCGAGACAACCATAACTGATAAATCAACAAAGCCTCCTTTACATGGGCTCAATGCGCATCATATCTATTGGCCCTAAACTAAAAGATACTACAAGGTATTGCATCCTTATCCAGGAACCCGTTATCCAGAAAGTCCTCCCAAATTACGGAACAGCTCTCGTCTGCCCAGTTAGACTCAGTTTTTAATTTCAAATAATTCAGAATTTTAAAACTGATTCCTTTTGTTCTCTGTAGTAAGTAAAACCGGTACTTCTGTAATTGATTCCCCAATAGATATAAATAATCTTTATTGAGATACAAAACAATCCTGAATGGGTTGATTAATGTTTTAATTGATTTGGTATAGTAGACTGTATGTAATATGGAGATCCAAATTACGGAAAGGACTCCCGCGCCTTAATTCCGAAGATACCTCTATTTCGGTCCCTGAGGCATTCTTGGATAACGGAGCGTTCCTATACCTGTACTCGGTAGTTTTGCTAACAGATGCCCTCTTTCGGAAATGGATGCCAGCAGAGAAGATATATGGCTACACACTAATGCTGGATGCTGGCACAGGTACACGGGGCAGAAAGTGGGGGCTAAATAAATATATGGCTACACCTAATGCTGGATGCTGGCACAGGTACACGGGGCAGAAAGTTGGGGTAAATAAATATATGTGCTACACACTAATGCTGGATGCTGGCACAGGTACACGGGCAAAAGTGGGGGCTAAATAAATATATGGCTACACACTAATGCTGGATGCTGGCACAGGTACACGGGGCAGAAAGTGGGGGCTAAATAAATATATGGCTACACACTAATCTGGATGCTGGCACAGGTACACGGGGCAGAAAGTGGGGGCTAAATAAATATATGGCTACACACTAATTACTGGATCTGGCACAGGTACACGGGGCAGAAAGTGGGGCTAAATAAATATATGGCTACACACTAATGCTGGATGCTGGCACAGGTACACGGGGCAGAAAGTGGGGGCTAAATAAATATATGGCTACACACTAATGCTGGATTCTGGCACAGGTACACGGGGCAGAAAGTGGGGGCTAAATAAATTATATGGCTACACACTAATGCTGGGTCTGCACAGGTACACGGGGCAGAAAGTGGGGGCTAAATAAATATATGGCTACACACTAATCGCTGATGCTGGCACAGGTACAGGGGCAGGAAAGTGGGGGCTAAATAAATATATGGCTACACACTAATGCTGGATGCTGGCACAGGTACACGGGCAGAAAGTGGGGGCTAAATAAAATATATGGCTACACACTAATGCTTGATGCTGGCACAGGTACACGGGGCAGAAAGTGGGGGCTAAATAAATATATGGCTACACACTAATGCTGGATGCTGGCACAGGTACACGGGGCAGAAAGTGGGGGCTAAATAAATATATGGCTACACACTAATGCTTGGATCTGGCACAGGTACACGGGCAGAAAGTGGGGCTAAATAAATATATGGCTACACACTATATGCTGGACAGGTACACGGGGCAGAGTGGGGCATAAATAAATAAATCTTATGGCTACACATAATGCTTGTCTGGCCAGTGACACAGGAAGTGGAAATGGCGTGGGGGGCTAAATAAATATATGGCTACACACTAATGCTGGTCTGGCACAGGTACACGGGGCAGAAAGTGGGGGCTAAATAAATTAATGGCTACACACTATAAGCTGGATTTGGCACAGGTACACGGGGCAGAAAGTGGGGCTAATAAAATTATGGCTACACACTAATGCTGGATGCTGGCACAGGTACACGGGAGAAAGTGGGGGCTAAATAAATATATGGCTACACACTAATGCTGGATGCTGGCACAGGTACAACGGGGCAGAAATGGGGGCTAAATAAATATATGGCTACACACTAATGCTGGATGCTGGCACAGGTACACGGGCAGAAAGTGGGGGCTAAATAAATATAATGGCTACACACTAATGCTGGATGCTGGCAAGGTACACGGGGCAGAAAGTGGGCTAAATAAATATATGGCTACACACATAATGCTGGTGCTGGCACAGGTACACGGGCAGAAAGTGGGGGCTAAATAAATATATGGCTACACACTAATGCCTGGAAGCCAGGTACACGGGCAGAATGGGGCTAATAAATATATGGCTACACATAATGCTTATTCTGGCCAGGTACACGGGGGAAAGTGGGGCTAAATAAATATATGGCTACACACTAATGCTGGATGCTGGCACAGGTACACGGGGCAGGAAGTGGGGGCTAAATAAATATATGGCTACACACTAATGCTGGATGCTGCACAGGTACACGGGGCAGAAAGTGGGGGCTAAATAAATATATGGCTACACACTAATGCTGGATGCTGGCACAGGTACACGGGCAGAAAGTGGGGCTAAATAAAATATGGCTACACACTAATGCTGGATGCGGCACAGGTACACGGGCAAAAGTGGGGGCTAAATAAATATATGGCTACACACTAATGCTTATGCTGGCCAGGTACACAGGAGGAAAGTGGGGGCTAAATAAATATATGCTACACACTAATGCTGGATAGCTGCACAGGTACACGGGGCAGAAGTGGGGGCTAAATAAATATATGGCTACACACTAATGCTATTGCTGGCGCAGGTACACAGAAGGAAGTGGGGCGTAAATAATATAGGCTACACACTAATGCTGGATGCTGGCACAGGTACACGGGGCAGAAAGTGGGGCAAATAAATATATGGCTACACACTAATGCTGGATGCTGGCACAGGTACACGGGGCAGAAAGTGGGGGCTAAATAAATATTATGGCTACACACTAATGCTTGAATGGCACAGGTACACGGGGCAGAAAGTGGGGGCTAAATAAATATATGGCTACACACTAATGCTGGATGCTGGGCACAGGTACACGGTGGCAGAAAGTGGGGGCTAAATAAATATATGGCTACACACTAATGCTGGATTCTGGCACAGGTACACGGGGCAGAAAGTGGGGGCTAAATAAATATATGGCTACACACTAATGCTGGGATTCTAGGCACAGGTACACGGGGCAGAAAGTGGGGCTAAATAAATATATGGCTACACACTAATGCTGATGCTGGCACAGGTACACGGGGCAGAAAGTGGGGGCTAAATAAATATATGGCTACACACTAATGCTGATGCTGGCACAGGTAAACGGGGCAGAAATGTGGGGCTAAATAAATATATGGCTACACACTAATGCTGGATGCTTGCACAGGTACACGGGCTAGAAAGTGCTAAATAAATATATGGCTACACACTAATGCTGATGCTGGCACAGGTACAGGGAGGAAAAGTGGGGCTAAATAAATATATGGCTACACACTAATTGCTGATGCTGGCACAGGTACACGGGGCAGAAAGTGGGGGCTAAAAAAATATATGGCTACACACTAATGCTGGATGCTGGCCACAGGTACACGGGGGCAGAAAGTGGGGGCTAAATAAATATATGGCTACACACTAATGCTGGATGCTGGCACAGGTACACGGGGCAGATGAGTGGGGGCTAAATTAAATATATGGCTACACACTAATGCTGGATGCTGGCACAGGTAGGGCTGAAAGTTGCAACAGTAACCAAGGATCAAAAAAAGCTAATGACACAACTATTCACCAACCAGCAACACGAGATACATCAACTAAAATAGCTAACACACATGCTGATCGGAGGTACGGTCAAGAGGTAAAAATATATATGGCATACACAATAATGCTGGATTGGCACAGGTACACGCGGTGGAAACAATAATAAGGCTGGGGTGCGTAAAAATATATGTCTACACATTACGATGCTGGATGCAGGCAACAGGTAAACGCGGCAGAGCAGAAAGTAGGGGGCAAATAAACTATATGGCTACACACTAATGCTTGATGCTGGCACAGGTACACGGGCAGAAAGTGGGGGCTGAATTAAAATATATCGGCTACACACTAATGCTGGATGCTGGCACAGGTACACGGCAGAAAGTGGGGGCTGGAATAAATATATGGCTACACACTAATGCTTGATGCGTTGGCACAGGTTACACGGGCATGGAAAGTGGGGCTAAATAAATATATGGCTACACACTATGCTGGATGCTGGCACAAGGTACCACGGGGCAGAAAGTGGGGGCTAAATAAATAATGGCTACACACTAATGCTGGATGCTGGCACAGGTACACGGAGCAGAAAGTGGGGGCTAAATAAATATATGGCTACCACTAATGCTGAATGCTGGCACAGGTACAACGGGGCAAAAGGGGGGTATAATGGATTGAGTAGGGGGCACCGCAGGTGGAATAGTGGCGGCTGGAAGGGGTAGCACCACTGGTGGAATGTGTTGGGCAGTAGTGGAGGCACAGCTGGTAGAATTCGGTTGTTCTTACCTACTGCTAATGAGGGTACCTAGACAGAGGTGCAACTGTACTTGGTACCCAGGAAATTGGTAGTGGTGCTGTCAGTAGGTGCCTTTTCCAATATGTTTGAAGGGCCATAGAAAGATGAGAGAAAAGCATAGATTTTATACGGCACCTTAATATCTCTCGTTGTCCCGCATCAGGATGGCCTTGTTGACAGCCTCTAGTTCTTTATAGAGGCCTTTTAGGTGGGCTTTAATATATTTATAGTCCCCTCGGAACTCGGCCTTGAGAAGGAATCGCCACCATTTTGTTATTTTAATGCAATCCCTTGCCATCCACAGATCGTACAGGGCCATCTTGATGTCACCCGTTATCTGGCCCCTAATGCCCTCCAAATAGGGGCCTGCGCGTGGATCCTCAAAATCCCTGATCTCGAAGACATCCAGATGAGGGGGGATCCACCATGAGATCTAGAGAAATGCAGGAAACAAGAAGACATTAAGTTTAATCCCAGTGATAATAATGAGAGTGACAATTAGCCCAAATAGCACAGCAATGTGTATTTATTACCACTAGGGGCGCTTACCTTTCCATAGCGGTACTCATAGTACTGCCTGCTACTGGCACTCATGCCCATCTCTGCTGCCCCTGTAATATAAAAAAGAGATTTGGGGAGGTTAGAGTTAATGTAAAGATGTAATATTAAAATACAGACCCCAAATAAACACAATAAAGAACAGATATAGGGGTACTGTAATAACAGCAGCACATTTACTCCTTTTTTAATAATAAGCCTTTTCAACCAGAAACTGGGGTTCCAATTAAAAACAAAGGCTTATGTATATAGTTTGCTTGTACCCCCGCCCTACCCAGGCCTGTTCCATTACACTAACACAAGCCCTTGCCCCCCCCCAGATCCTGCCCATTTCCAAGCAATCTCTTCCCATTTGATTTGATGCAGAAATCAGACCATTATTCCTGTCAGGGCCCCCACCCTCCTCTGGATCAGCCAGCAGTTATACAGGTTTTATTTAGGCAAAAAGGTTAAACTTCATGAATGTGTATCTTTTTTTAACCTCATCTACTATATAATACATATTCCAGAGGGGAAAATACAGGTTCCTTACCAGATGACCCACAAGGGGCCGGCAGGTTCTTCTTCTTCCTCTTCTTCTTCTTCTTGTTCTTCTGCTCTTGATGGAAGTTTTAGTCTTTAAAAAGACTTTTCTGCGTCGTCTTCTTTATCTTTTTCTTTGTCACTGGGAGTCACTGAAAATCACTCGAGTCGCTCAAATCGCTCTGATATTTCACTTTATGGGGAGAGAGATAGAGAGAAGAGACTGTAAGTTCTTGTGAGTCGGGCCCTCTCTGCCATTCATAGCAATACATACTGGGGTTCCCTTTCTGTATCATTCCCAGTGGTACTGCGCTACTGAATATGTTTCCTGCTCAATGGGGGCTTCTCATAACCCGCCCTGCTCTGATAAGTTCCCCTTCACCCATAACACAAGGGATCCTTATTTTAGGCATTAATTCTGATTTGTGCTATTGTCTTTCTTCTCATGGCTTCCCTTACCCACCATCCACTCTAGTGCTGAGACCAATAACTGTTGCTAGGATGATTGGGACTCTAGTAACCAAATGACATTTGGTATTAACTGCTAAAGAGAGGCAGAGTAAATGGCTTAACAGTTCAAAAGCAGCAACAAGTAAACAAGAAACACCAAACACACATTGCCCTAGAACTATAACCACAGAGGATGCTGGGAATTGTAGTCCAGGTTTTAGACCCCATCATTGGCTTGTCCCCCCTGAAGTTTTACCCCCTGTACCCCCATGGATGCTTTTTGGGGGAAATGCAAAGTTGCCTAAAATGAATCCCCTTTTCCTGCTTGTCAAGCAAATGTAATTTGGAAAGACAAACTGACATTTCCAATGGACAGCTTCATGACAAGCATCTGCGCAGGCAAAAGGAGGCAATGGGGGCCAATTTGGGGAGTTTTGGAGCCAAAGGGGCAATTTTGGCCCCTACTCCCGCAAGCTACTATAAATCATTGGTGCCAAACCACCCCAAATTGCCCCTTGTATTGTTGTTTTTAATATGCCCCCCTGCCCCAGTGTTGGTATCTGCTGCACTTACCTCTGAAACCAGAAATGAAATAACTGTCACTGTCACGAGACATGATGTCACCTTCCCTAACAGCTTTCAGCCAATCAGAGCTGCACACAGTCATAATGCATGGTATGCCAGTAACTGGCAGCCAATCACATACTCAGGTACATATGTGATAGTGTTTGGCTGCATGGTGAGACTTGTGACCAATCAAGCTCGCCCTTACTGATTCACATAAAAACAAACAAAAGCATCCTTAGAACCAGGGCCACATCAGAACTCACAGGGCCCTAAATGGACTCTACCTGTCAGGGGAGGGCCAAGCCGACTGGGCACCTTTGGCAACCCAGTCAGCCACCTTGCCCCAGCAACCTCACCGCCGTGTGTGTGCCATGGGGGGGTCATTACCCTGCAATGACAAGTGGGGAAGCCATTACAAGGAAGCACGGACTAGGGGTAGGCAGGAGAGGTACATGCCTGGCGTCCCCCATTGTTTGCACCCTAGGCAGCTGCCTCTTCTGCCTCCCCCTAGTTCTGGCCCTGAAAACAAATAAGTAGTCCCTTACAACCCCCCCCCCCCCCAACATGGGACACCACCAAAAATGCCCATCCATAAGGTACATTAGTTCCAATGAAAAAGTTAAAGAAATCAGAATGTTATCAAGCTCTTGACATCTCCAGGCCTGATGGCAGACCATGTTTCCTATAATATTTAGTGGAAGATTCTTCCCAGACTTTTTTCTCAGTAAAAAATGACCTGCAAAATACATGTATATTACTTTCCAAAAACATAACAGAAATATCAAATTGTATTAAGAGGGGAATTTATTAGCTTTCATATTTTTCCATGATTTATTTTTTTTTTTTTTTTTTTAGCTAAAACTCAAATTTTTTTCATGGGAAAAAAGCATGCATTTTTGCAATTTTTTAAGCACAAAAACCACTAATACATGTATGGGACCCCTTATACGGAAACCTATTATCCAGAAAGTTCCAAATTACAGAAGTTACATCTCCCATAGACTCCATTTTAATCAAATAATTCACATTTTTAAAAAGTATTCCCTTTTTCTCTGTAATAATAAAACAGTACCTGTACCTTATCCCAACTTAGATATAATTACCCCTTATTGGGGGCAGAACAGCCCTATTGTTTTTTTTAATGGTTAAATGATTCCCTTTTCTCTGTAATAATAAAACAGTACCTGTACTTGATCCCAACTAAGATATAATTACCCCTTATTGGGGCAGAACAATTCTATTGGGTTTATTTAATAGTTAAATGATTCCCTTTTCTCTGTAATAATAAAACAGTACCTGTACTTGATCCCAACTAAGATATAATTACCCCTTATTGGGGCAGAACAGTCCTATTGGGTTTATTTAATGGTTACATGTTTCCCTTTTCTCTGTAATAATAAAACAGTACCTTGTAATTGATCCCAACTAAGATATAATTACCCCTTATTGGGGGCAGAACAGCCCTATTGGGTTTATTTCATGGTTAAATGATTCCCTTTTCTCTGTAATAATAAAACAGTACCTGTATTTGATCCCAACTAAGATATAATTACCCCTTATTGGGGGCAGAACAGCCCTATTGGGTTTATTTCATGGTTAAATGTTTCCCTTTTCTCTGTAATAATAAAACAGTACCTTGTAATTGATCCCAACTAAGATATAATTACCCCTTATTGGGGGCAGAACAGCCCTATTGGGTTTATTTCATGGTTAAATGATTCCCTTTTCTCTGTAATAATAAAACAGTACCTGTATTTGATCCCAACTAAGATATAATTACCCCTTATTGGGGGCAGAACAGTCCTATTGGGTTTATTTAATGGTTACATGTTTCCCTTTTCTCTGTAATAATAAAACAGTACCTGTACTTGATCCCAACTAAGATATAATTACCCCTTATTGGGGGCAGAACAGCCCTATTGGGTTTATTTCATGGTTAAATGATTCCCTTTTCTCTGTAATAATAAAACAGTACCTGTATTTGATCCCAACTAAGATATAATTACCCCTTATTGGGGCAGAACAGCCCTATTGGGTTTATTTAATGGTTAAATGATTCCCTTTTCTCTGTAATAATAAAACAGTACCTGTACTTGATCCCAACTAAGATATAATTAACCTTATTGGAGCAATCCTATTGGGTTTAATTACTTTTTACATTTTTTTAGCAGACTAAGGGGCTGATTTACTTACCCACGAACGGGTCGAATGGAGTCCGATTGCGTTTTTTTCGTAATGATCGGTATTTTGCGATTTTTTCGTATGTTTTGCGATTTTTTCGGATTCTTTACAAATTTTTCGTTACCAATACGATTTTTGCGTAAAAACGCGAGTTTTCGTATCCATTACGAAAGTTGCGTAAAAAGTTGCGCATTTTTCGTAGCGTTAAAACTTACGCGAAAAGTTGCGCAACTTTTTACGCAACTTTCGTAATGGATACGAAAAACTCGCGTTTTTACGCAAAAATCGTATTGGTAACGGAAAATTCGTAAAGAATACGAAAAAATCGCAATACATACGAAAAAGTCGCAAAATGTTCGTTTTCAAGTCGGAACTTTTCCAATTCGGGTCGGATTCGTGGGTTAGTAAATCAGCCCCTAAAGGTAGGAGATCTGAAATACGGAAAGACCCCTTATCTGGAAAACCCCAGGTCCCGAGCATTATGGATAACGGGTCCCATACCTGTACATCTAAAAGCTGTGGATTTTCTGTAGAAGTTAATGAGGAGTTTCCCTAGACAAATTTCAACATTTTTTAATTTAATTAAAATGGGAAATATGTGGTCTTTCCTTTGTGCTTTTTAAATTTTGGGATTTTCTAAATATGACTGACAATAATGAAAATGAGTTTCATTGTGGTTTCAAAAAACTCAAACAAAAAAAATTCGAATGCGGATAAATGACCCCAAAGATGAAGAAATATCCTGGGCAGCTGGTTAACATTCGAACCCTAGGGCATTTCTTTGGCTATTTCTTTTTTTTCTTTTTGTTAATGTATTAACCTTCTTTCAGGCTACATGTTTTGTAACTCTGGGGGGTTATATAGCATATAGCAATTTGTCTGCTTTTTTTTTCCAATCTTGTAAAAATTCTACTGTGTAAGGCCTGAGTTGAGGCTACCAAAAGGGAGGGGACTGGAGGTGCTACAACTGTATGGACGTTTGGCCATACTTCCAACAGAATAAACTCAAATAATTCACAAAAAGGGGGGGTTGTGGGAGCACTCCAAAGGCTTAGTATAATGTTACCAGTGCAATGGAGGTGCAAGTGATCTGGTCAAATTAGCTTATAAGCATAGAAGGCAGAGGATTGATCCATGTACATTGCCCAGTCCCCTGTTTCACAAGTAATTTAGTATGTATGCCAGGGCATGTATTCCAAGCACCAGGGGGTTTTAGTTACAAAGTTATAATCATAAAATTGGTAAGTGTCATGATCGGTAACCCAAAACCTAGAACATTTGCCAAGGTTCTGAGCGAGCAAATGAACCAGATTGTAGGAGGAAGACTGAGGCAGCTTACTAGAATCAGAGTCAGGCAGGCCAGATCAAAACCAGAACCGTAGTGCACAACAAAATCAGTATCCAGCGATGAGATGTAAAGCAAAGGGGGGTCAGTCAGGCAGAGATCAGTCGAAGTCAAGATACAGGCAAGGGACAGAAACTGAATGCGCACCCAGGAATTATGCTAGATAGACCTATAATGGGTGTGGAAGGAACTGAGACTAGGGATCTACAGACATGATAATTGGAGATTTACAAACAGGTGTGGGAAAATAGAAGAGCACCTATAGCCATTATTCCTGCCTGGAAAACTAGGGCTATTATTGAAGTGAACCAAGAACCCAGCAGTCCACTCAAATAGGCCAGAGGCAATTAAGCTGCACAGCAAAGTAGTGGGTTCCTAGTTCAATCTAGACAGGATGTTTACAGTAAGCCACATATCATAAATATTTACTTCCAGTTATATTTTTTATAGGTTTGGAACCTCCCTACATAGTAGCATTTCTTGGAAAAGTGTCTCCAGACCAGGGCATTGGTCTCAGCATTATAGAAGAGAGATTACCAAGACCAACACCATTTTTAAAAGTCATAAGACAAAAATTAAATGGACAGGTGTGAGGGTGTAACTTTGTAAATAGAACCCCCCCCGCCCCCTTTTAAAAAAATAAAAAAATACATCACACTTGTATAAATGCTAAAAAGGCTTGTGAAGCAAGGGGCCCAGGGAATGTGCATTGACCAATAATCCCCTCCTTTTCTATGTTTGTAGTAACTTGGCAAGATCAGTTGCACTTTCATTGTACTGGTATATTTGACTTAGCCTTGGGGTGCAAACACAACCCCCTCTTTTGTGTATTCTAAACCTGCCAAAAACCACCGGTGATAGCAAAAATGACAACCTTATTGTCACCTCGCTATGGCAGTGACATCGAGTCGCACCTACCAAGGCAAACAATTGTCCCAAGCAGCAAATGCTTGGAGATGAGCATTGATGGGCAACGAAAGCAGTAACTAGAATAGACAAGAACAGTACTGCCAAGGACTAAAAGCCACTGTCCAAACCAAAGATAAACTAATATTAAATATATACAAAATAATATAAAATAAATATATGGCTACACACTAATGCTGGATGCTGGCCAGGTCCACGGGGCAGAAAGTGGGGGCTAAATAAATATATGGCTACACACTAATGCTGGATGCTGGCACAGGTACACGGGGCAGAAAGTGGGGGCTAAATAAATATATGGCTACACACTAATGCTGGATGCTGGCACAGGTACACGGGCAGAAAGTGGGGGCTAAATAAATATATGGCTACACACTAATGCTGGATGCTGGCACAGGTACACGGGGCAGAAAGTGGGGCTAAATAAATATATGGCTACACACTAATGCTGGATGCTGGCACAGGTACACGGGGCAGAAAGTGGGGCTAAATAAATATATGGCTACACACTAATGCTGGATGCTGGCACAGGTACACGGGGAAGAAAGTGGGGGCTAAATAAATATATGGCTACACACTAATGCTGGATGCTGGCACAGGTACACGGGGCAGAAAGTGGGGGCTAAATAAATATATGGCTACACACTAATGCTGGATGCTGGCACAGGTACACGGGGCAGAAAGTGGGGCTAAATAAATATATGGCTACACACTAATGCTGGATGCTGGCACAAGTACACGGGGCAGAAAGTGGGGGCTAAATAAATATATGGCTACACACTAATGCTGGTACAGGTACACGGGTAGAAAGTGGGGGCTAAATAAATATATGGCTACACACTAATGCTGGTAGGTACACGGGGCAGAAAGTGGGGGCTAAATAAATATATGGCTACACACTAATGCTGGTACAGGTACACGGGGTAGAAAGTGGGGCTAAATAAATATATGGCTGTATGTGCGAACCTGCACCTGGAAGAGCCAAATTCAAGGGGCTAAAGAGCCGCTTGTGGCTCAAGACCCACAGTTTCCAACCATTGCCCCTAGTTATAAAGTCCTTATTATATTAGGGTCAGTTTTATCAAGGGCCATTTAGCCATCCAGTATATTTTGGGGGTGTGGGAGGAAAGCAGAGTGCCCTGAGGAAACACACAGAGACAGGTCTGGATTGGGATTCAAAATAGAAACAGCCCCACAGGCCCAATAAATAGTGACAGTCTATGGCATCTTACAGAAGCCCCTCTGGCATTTGCCAGAACCCACAGATTGCCAGTTTAGAATGAAGAGAGATTATATAACTTCTTGCAGTTATTGCCCAGGTTAAAATCAAACCCCCAGCACTACAAGGCAATATACTAACCGTTGAGCCACTAGTGATCAATATGGTATTGTAGTGGTTTTGTGCATCCTTAGTTTTTGTCACTGCACCCCATCTCCTGGAAACTGCAGAGGTCAAAGCAAGTGGCTGCATTTACATGAATATATATATATATAACACACACATTTACGAAATGCGTACTTTTCTGAATGCTTGGGGTGGGAAGGCAATTAGGAGCTTTGACCTTGAAGTACCCTTGTCTTGCTTGCCACAAAGTCACAAGACACATTTATTATTTTCCAAAATCCATAGCTGGATTATTATAATGAATCTATATATTGTTTGTCTTTGCAGTCCACATTCTTGCAACTCAGGCTGTCTCCTGGTCTTCGAAAGGTCCTTTTTGGCACGGCTCTTGGTACGGTCGCCCTAGCCCTGGCTGCACACCAGCTAAAACGGCACAAGCACAAGAAGAAGCAGATTACAGCAGGCAATGGAGGCCTAAAGCTCGGCGGGGTGCCTGGCTCTGTTTTGCCCGTTAGGCGTTCTTCCTCAGCTAAAAAAGGTGAGCGATATTGCTGTGTTTGCTGCCTGGGCAAATATAGATTCCTGACAAATCATATGACGCACGGAAATCTGTAGAGATTTGGGAACAAAATCCAGCACCAGGATTATCTGATCGGTGGGGGAGGTATTGATCATGTAAGCCATTTAGGCAAAGGATTATTTCCAAGAAAGAGACATCTGGGAGCAGTTTAATGGGCATACAACGATGCTAATTACAGCTCAGATTGTATATCCCTTAGGTAATATTAGGAAGGCTCAGTGCTTCTCAGATTGTGAGACTTCTTGCTAAATTGGTACGGCTCTACTCTTTCTGTTGCCCACATACATCTAGTAAATGTTTAGAATAGAATGTCATTAAGAACACAAAAAGGTTAAAATGCTAGATGATACCCATGTGTTGGGCACCTTCCATCAGGGCAGTATTTCTAGGGATGCACCGAATCTAGGATTCAGTATTCAACCAAGATTCTGCCTTTTCAGCAGGATTTAGATTCAGCCGAATCCACGTTCCTGGCCGGACCAAATGCGAATCCGAAAAATCATGTGGCTTTTTTACATGTAAACACGGAAGCTGAAATTTTTTTGAGATTTAACCCTTCCAAACCCTAATTAGCATATGCTAATTAGGATTGGGTTCGGTATTGGGCCGAATCCTTTACGAAGGGAGAATCCTTGGGAGAAGGGGCTCAGGTTCCTACAGACTACTTGCTGCAAAATGTAGAGCAGAGGGGGAGATCCAACTGACACATGCAATAGTCTGTGTACCCCGATCACCGATGGGGCAGTTGAAAAATAGTGGATTTTCTGGAGCAGGTCCAGGGGGGGCCATTTTACAAAACTTTACCCAAAGTGGCTTTTTTTTTTTTTTTTTTTTTAAACTTTGTTTTTATTAGTTGTTTTACAACAAAGTAGGATGCATACAAAATATGTGGAACAATGGGGGTTAAAGAAAGTAGAATAGGGGTTGGATAGAGGGTTAGAGGTAAAGGGGGGTGGTTGGACTCTCGCCTTGCCGTTTTCATCTGGGTGGTCTTTTTTCTTTTCTCTTTTTTTCCTTTTATTTAGGTAGCGTCTGGGATTTTCCCTTGGCATTGTCCGTTTTTAGATATGGTTAGTTGGTCGATTGTTTTGGTTTTCGGTCCAGGGTGTCCATATTTTTTCATATATGTCCATTTTGTGGTGGATGAGTGCGGTCAATTTTTCCATTGTAGATGTCCACCAGATTTTAGCATATATACCAGCTGTGTGCCCTGTGGGCTTTATACATGATGTTGGCGCTGCATATATACTGGCTGTGTGCCCTGTGGGCATTATACATGATGTTAGCACTGCATATATACTGGCTGTGTGCCCTGTGGGCATTATATATAATGTTGGCACTGCATATATACCGCCTGTGTGCCCTGTGGGCATATATATGATGTTGGCACTGCATATATACTGGTTGTGTGCCCTGTAGGCATTATACATGATGTTGGCACTACATATATACCGCCTGTGTGCCCTGTGGGCATTATATATGATGTTGGCACTGCATATATACTGGTTGTGTGCCCTGTGGGCATTATACATGATGTTGGCACTACATATATACTGGCTGTGTGCCCTGTGGGCATTATACATGATGTTGGCTCTTCATATATACTGGCTGTGTTCCCTGTGGGCATTATAAATTATGTTGGCACTGCATATATACTGGCTGTGTGCCCTGTGGGCATTATAGATGGTATTGGCACTGCATATATACTAACTGTGTGCCCTGTGGGCATTATACATGATGTTGGCTCTTCATATATACTGGCTGTGTGCCCTGTGGTCATTATACATGATGTTGGCGCTGCATATATACCAGCTGTGTGTCCTGTGGGCATTATACATGATGTTGGCACTGCATATATACTGGCTATGTGTTTTGTGGGCATTATACATGATGTTGGCACTGCATATATACCGGCTTTGTGCCCTGTGGGCATTATAGATGATGTTGGCACTGCATATATACCGGCTGTGTGCCCTGTGGGCATTATAGATGATGTTGGCACTGCATATATACCAGCTGTGTGCCCTGTGGGCATTATATATGATGTTGGCACTGCATATATACCGGCTGTGTGCCCTGTGAGCATTATACATGATGTTGGCACTACAGATATACTGGCTGTGTGCCCTGTGGGCATTATACATGATGTTGGCTCTTCATATATACTGGCTGTGTTCCCTGTGGGCATTATATATGATGTTGGCACTGCATATATACTGGCTGTGTGCCCTTTGGGCATTATATATGATGTTGGCACTGCATATATACTGGTTGTGTGCCCTGTGGGCATTATACATGATGTTGGCACTACATATATACTGGCTGTGTGCCCTGTGTGCATTATACATGATGTTGGCACTGCATATATACCGCCTGTGTGCCCTGTGGGCATTATATATGATGTTGGCACTGCATATATACTGGTTGTTGCCCTGTGGGCATTATACATGATGTTGGCACTACATATATACTGGCTGTGTTCCCTGTGGGCATTATACATGATGTTGGTGCTGCATATATACTGGCTGTGTTCCCTGTGGGCATTATACATGATGTTGGTGCTGCATATATACCGCCTGTGTGCCCTGTGGGCATGATATATGATGGTGGCACTGCATATAAACTGGCTGTGTGCCCTGTGGGCATTATACATAATGTTGGCACTGCATATATACTGGTTGTGTGCCCTGTGGGCATTATAGATGGTATTGCCACTGCATATATACTAACTGTGTGCCCTGTGGGCATTATACATGATGTTGGCACTGCATATATACTGGCTGTGTGCCCTGTGGGCATTATAGATGGTGTTGGCACTGCATATATACTGACTGTGTGCCTTGTGGGCATTATACATGATGTTGGCTCTACATATATACTTGCTGTGTGCCCTGTGGGCATTATATATGATGTTGGCACTGCATATATACTGGCTGTGTAGCCTGTGGGCATTATACATGATGTTGGCACTGCATATATACTGGTTGTGTGCCCTGTGGGCATTATAGATGGTATTGGCACTGCATATATACTAACTGTGTGCCCTGTGGGCATTATATATGATGTTGGCACTGCATATATACTGGCTGTGTGCCCTGTGGGCATTATACATGATGTTAGCACTGTATATATACTGACTGTGTGCCTTGTGGGCATTTTACATGATGTTGGCTCTTCATATATACTGGCTGTGTTCCCTGTGGGCATTATAAATGATGTTGGCACTGCATATATACTGGCTGTGTGCCCTGTGGGCATTATAGATGGTATTGGCACTGCATATATACTAACTGTGTGCCCTGTGGGCATTATACATGATGTTGGCTCTTGATATATACTGGCTGTGTGCCCTGTGGGCATTATATATGATGTTGGCACTGCATATATTCTGGCTGTGTGCACTGTGGGCATTATATATGATGTTGGCACTGCATATATACTGGCTGTGTTCCCTGTGGGCATTATAGATGATGTTGGCACTGCATATATACCGGCTGTGTGCCCTGTGGGCATTATAGATTATGTTGGCACTGCATATATACCGGCTGTGTGCCCTGTGGGCATTATATATGATGTTGGCACTGCATATATACTAACTGTGTGCCCTGTGGGCATTATACATGATGTTGGCTCTTGATATATACTGGCTGTGTGCCCTGTGGGCATTATATATGATGTTGGCACTGCATATATACTGGCTGTGTGCCCTGTGGGCATTATATATGATGTTGGCACTGCATATATACTGGCTGTGTGCCCTGTGGGCATTATATATGATGTTGGCACTGCATATATACCGCCTGTGTGCCCTGTGGGCATTATACATGATGTTGGCTCTTTATATATACTGTCTGTGTTCCCTGTTGGCATTATACATGATGTTGGCACTGCATATATACTGGCTGTGTGCCCTGTGGGCATTATACATGATGTTAGCACGGCATATATACTGGCTGTGTGCCCTGTGGGCATTATACATGATGTTGGCGCTGCATATATACTGGCTGTGTGCTCTGTGGGCATTATACATAATGTTGGCACTGCATGTATACTGGCTGTGTGCCCTGTGGGCATTATACATGATGTTAGCACGGCATATATACTGGCTGTGTGCCCTGTGGGCATTATACATGATGTTGGCACTGCATATATACTGGCTGTGTTCCCTGTGGGCATTATAGATGATGTTGGCACTGCATATATTCCGGCTGTGTGCCCTGTGGGCATTATAGATTATGTTGGCACTGCATATATACCGGCTGTGTGCCCTGTGGGCATTATATATGATGTTGGCACTGCATATATACTGGCTGTGTGCCCTGTGGGCATTATACATGATGTTGGCGCTGCATATATACCAGCTGTGTTCCCTGTTGGCATTATACATGATGTTGGCACTGCATATATACTGGCTGTGTGCCCTGTGGGCATTATACATGATGTTGGCGCTGCATATATACTGGCTGTGTGCCCTGTGGGCATTATACATAATGTTGGCACTGCATATATACTGACTATGTTCCCTGTGGGCATTATACATGATGTTGGCACTGCAGATAAACTGGCTATGGGGTTTTGGGCACATAGCCCATTGGGGTGAGAAACAGGGGGCACTGGGAAAGGCATATTAAAGTGGGAGCGGGACGCATTATGGCTCACATATTTCTCTTTAGAGCTCACTGACCCATCTGTGCTTCAGCAGCTCCGTATTCTCATTATCCTTAGTCGCTTTTGCTGAACAGTTAGCATAGTTACAGCACAGCAGAGTGAGGGACTGTTCGGCTATAGAGAATAAGAATAATTATAATACGGAGCTGCTGAAGGGACTTTAGCCATGCTGTTACATTGTGGCCTTTGGAGCAAAGCAATATTCTACTTCCTTCCAATCATTACAGTACAGTAGATACTTATATAGTAGGTTGGTTGCCCTCATTTCTGTATCTATGGCTCCCTGTATGTTTTATAGCCCCATTAGGTACATATTAACCACATTAGGTACCAATTAAGTCATATGACCTCTTAAGTATAGTAAGACAAGATGATGTCAGGGTTACATAGTATAACTGTGGGATAGTGAGTATAGTAAGGCAAGATGGTATCAGGGGTACAGAGTATAACTGTGGGATAGTGAGTATAGTAAGGCAAGATGGTATCAGGGGTACAGAGTGTAACTGGGATAGTGAGTATAATAAGGCAAGATGGTATCAGGGGTACAGAGTGTAACTGTGGGATAGTGAGTATAGTAAGGCAAGATGGTATCAGGGGTACAGAGTGTAACTGTGGGATAGTGAGTATAGTAAGGCAAGATGGTATCAGGGGTACAGAGTGTAACTGTGGGATAGTGAGTATAGTAAGGCAAGATGGTATCAGGGGTACAGAGTGTAACTGTGGGATAGTGAGTATAATAAGGCAAGATGGTATCAGGGGTACAGAGTATAACTGTGGATAGTGAGTATAGTAAGGCAAGATGGTATCAGGGGTACAGAGTGTAACTGTGGGATAGTGAGTATAGTAAGGCAAGATGGTATCAGGGGTACAGAGTGTAACTGTGGGATAGTGAGTATAGTAAGGCAAGATGGTATCAGGGGTACAGAGTGTAACTGTGGGATAGTGAGTATAGTAAGGCAAGATGGTATCAGGGGTACAAAGTGTAACTGTGGGATAGTGAGTATAGTTGTAATCCTAAGCACATTAGGCATTAAACTGTTCGGGGTCCTGTGGCGCTGCCATTCATTTTTAAGGAGAAATTATGTAAAATGTAAGCTGTAAGGTGATGTTTAGGTGCTGCATCAAAACGCTAATTTACGAAGAGTTTTGCAACTTAGTAGTTTGGAGTAGAGAGACATGGTTACCCCGTTCAGATTCACCCTTATGTGTAGTGTCCAAAAATATTTGGCTTTCTTCGGTAAAGTTGGGGATATTTTTGTCACTTTACTATACCCTTATGTAATGCTGTACATACCGGCACCAAACTGCCCAGCACTTCCCTTTAGCCCGGCACGTTTGCGGAACTTGCACCTCAGTTTGAGCGCATACCTGCTTTCTCCAGATGGTGGCGCCATTGGGCCGCAGTTGTGTCAGGCACATCACCATCTCTCCGGCTCATGTGGAATTGTAGGGGGGTAAAAATGCTGAGTTTGGGCTAAAATACAACATGGTTACTTAAAATGGCACTTTGTATGCCGCACTTCCGCTTATAAATGACCCCTGCGGCATTCTTGGTTTCGCTTGTAGATTTGTTCCACTGTTATTAAGGGGGAAGTTGACCTTTAAATTAGCATTAAGTGTGATGTACAAAGTTATATTCCAAAACAGTTTGCAGTTAGTCTTTATTTTCTAGCTTTCCTATTATTTAGCTTTTTGTTCAGCTGAGCGTCTTGGCGTTTCAACAGACAGCTAGTTGCTAGGTCCAGTTTTCCCTAGCAACCCAATTTTGGTTTGAAAGAGAGAAAGGAAAATGAATAGGAGAGAAATATTAATAGTACAGTCAAACCCTGACTTCAGCTCCTGCACAGGGTACAATGGCGCTACCCAAACAAAGCTGTACATGGGGTGGGTACGCAGGTTGGTAACATCTTGCCCTACTGACGCCATCTTGTTCTGCTGAACCTATGTTACCTTCCGCTGCTGCTGTGCAGGAACTTTCTGTGCTTGGGGGAACTCGCATGAATGGTCCTGCAGCTCCAGTGGCTTTGGTGCTACAACTCCCAGTACCCTGCATCCACCTTAAGGCAATGTTTTATATACATAGTACATAGTATTAATGGGAAGGAGCACACACAGAGCAAGTGAATGCTGCTTGCTTAGACTTTATTTTAGTGTTGCCAGGATGCTTGAAAAAGGTGCAGGTCTCCCCAAAACACGCTGCTAGTTGTGTGCTCCATCTATGCTCGGCCCAGGGCAGGGGCACTTGTTTGTCTGCTTGTACTGCCGTATATAAACTGCTCTGCCCGGCTAGTAATGGGAATCCCATAGGTAGCAGCACCGGCGATTTTGTCTGAATATGAGCAGCATTGGGGTTTAATATCGTTTCCATTGCTGCAAATATCTGGCAGTGGTGCGGATTCCTGGCACGCTATTGGCAAGCAGAGAGCGGATCCCACTCTGGGCTGTTACCCCTCTGTACATTACTGGGGGCTATTCTTCATAACTAAATGATGGGAATAATAGCATGTAACAAACTGGGATACACATGCGGGGCACAGTATTAACCCTTTCTCCTCTGTAGCTTTACTTCTAGCAGTAATTGTGTTACTCTTCTATAAAACTGAGTTAGTAAGGTAACAGAATTGTGTGTCAGTTTGGGGCAGAGATGGGACAGGGGGGCAACGCTGGCACATTAAAGTGAAAGAGTTTGGTTTGGGTTGTATCGCTGTCCATTGAAGCTATTGCCAGGCGGGGCTGATTCTCAGCCGGTGTATAATAAACGCAGGCCAAGTATCAGCCAATCCGCTGGCATGGGCCTGGGTGCCACACACAGCGGGTAATAAGTCCCATCTGGCAGTAGCTTAAAGCTTTAGGGGAATGTTGATGTTACGCCATGCTGGTGTTTGTTTCCAGCAATCCTAGGAAGGTCTTTATTCTGCTCTTGTATACGGCGCGGTGCCACAGGGGTTCTGCCCGCTGCTGCTTCCCGGTGCCTCATTCACTTGCACCTGGTTCAGATGGCACTGGCAGGACTAGGGATCCATATATTTTGAAAAGGGAATGGATTTGATACATACAAAAGCGTTACCTGTTTTTCGGAAATCAGAAGGATTTCCCTTCCCCTCAGTATGGGGGTTCCATAACATGGGTGGGTTCTCTGCTTTACTGCTCACCTGGCAATATTCTGTGTATCCAGGGAATATGGCTGCATATTAACCCTACAGGAGCAGGTTTTGTACCCACAGGCACCTTCACATCTGCCCAATGAATATTGTGTTGTGCATTTTACCCTTCAGTGATTTGGTCTCAGGGCTGGATGCCATGATGGGGAATGATGGGAGGATGCCAAGAATGGCCATTATAAACAGAAGCTCAGCCCGTTAGCCCGGTGTGAGAATGCTTGGTGGAGCAGCCATACCCGCTGGAGGACTGGTGTGTGTCACTCACAGGTACTGAAGTGCTGGGGGGTGTAAGGAATCAGACTGACACATACAGTGGAAAGCAGGGTTTCTTATAAAGCAGCAACATGTGTACATTTCTCTTTCTTTCTTCTTTCACTTTTCAGTGCCTCTACTTTGCTGATTTGTTCTATTCTCACAGTCTCTCCCCCTCTATGTGTTTCCCCTTCCAAATGAGCCCAATACCCAGAATAAAGACACACACACGGCTTGATGGTTCATCTGTGAAAATCACAGTTTTATTAATAATACAAATAATAAATTGTGTTTTTCATTGATTCTGAGGAAGGCAAAAAAAACCTCTGAGAAGCTTTGAGCCAATCTGCTTCATTAGAGGGAAAAATTCCTTCCTGACTCCTTAACGGCAATCGGATTTGCTCCCAGAATCAATGCCTTCACCCTGCTTGCCATAATTAAGGGAAGCAGGGTGAGGGAAACAAGGGAATATGGTAGCATACACACCATTCCATTGGGCCCCAGGCAGCCTGCAGACCCCGGCTCCTGCAGTCTGAGGGATGGATGGAAAGGGAATGCAGTTTTTACCAAGCACCTTAAGGTGCTCTTGTGTATGAACCATATTTTAGAGGGGGAGCACCGCTGGTGGATGGGAGTGCAGGCACCGCTGGTGGAATTACGGTGGATGGGAGTGCAGGCACCGCTGGTAGAATTGCGGTTGATAGGAGAGAAGGTGGATCTGGGCAGATCTTATCTTTTGCCTTTTAGTTCCGAGGGCCACCTGCAAAAATCAACCAAAAGAACTTATTTATACCTTAGCAAGCGATATCCCTGGAGAAACCCTATTACACTTAGGGGCACATTAATATCAAATCGGGCGCTGAAGCAAAATTAAAACACTGAACAAGTGGGTATTTTTCCCCACAACGTTGCCATCTTACATGGGCTTCACACATTGCACAAAATCTGAGAATTGCAATTGATTTCAATCCATCAGCCCCTTTCCATTACAAAATAGCCATCATTTAGGGAATATTTCCATTTCAGCAAACAGCATAGAATGAAGAAAGGGAAAGAAGGATGGATTCTATACTGCACCTTAATATCTCTCGCTGTTCCGCGTCAGGATGACCTTGTTGATAGCCTCTAGGTCTTTGTAGAGGTCCTTTAGGTGGGCTTTGATGTACCTGTAGTCCCCTCGGAAGTCGGCCTTCAGGCGAAATTGCCACCACTTTGAGATCTTCACACAATCTCTGGCCATCCACAGATCATAGAGTGCCATCCTGATGTCTCCTCTTATCTGTTCCCTAATGCACTCCAAATAGGGACCCGCTCGTGGATCTTCAAAATCCCTGATCTCGAAGATGTCCCGATCAGGGGGGATCCACCATGAGATCTACAGAAATGCAGGAAACAAGAAGACATTAAGGTCTCCAGCAGGTTTTCTTTAATCCTCAGTAATAATAATTAGAATTTCTTAGCCCACATACCACAGCAATGTGTATTTATTAGCACTAGGGGCGCTTACCTTCCCATAGCGGTACTCGTAGTACTGCCGGCTGCTGGCACTCATGCCCATCTCTGCTGCTTCTGTCATATAAAATAGAGATTTGGGAAGGTTAGAGTTAATCTAAAGATGTCAAATTAAAAGACCCCAAATAAACACAGTAAAGATCAGAGTTAGGGGTAGAACTCCATGGATGTGCCTCTTGTTTAACCTCATCTACTATGTAATACATATTGCAGAGGGAAAAATGCTGGTTCCTTACCAGGTGAACCACAATGGGTCCGGCAGGTTCTTCTTGTTCTTCTGCTGTGGAGAAAAGGTGTAGTCTTTAAAAAGACTTTTGTGTGTCTTCTTCTGTATCTTCTTCTATATCGCAAGGATGGTAGGAGTCGCTGCAAATCTCTCAAATCGCTCTATTTGTCAAGTCTCTCAAATCGCTCTATTTCAGGAGAGAGAAGAGACTGTGAGCTCTTGTGATCCTCTCTGCCATTTATAGCAGTATATACTAGGGTTCCCTTTCTGTATCCCTCCCAGTTGTACTGCGCTACTGAATATGTTTGCTGCTCTATAAATAACCAGTAGCACCAATTATTAGAAGCTTTAATAGAATGAAGAATTTGATTGGGAGAGATACAAAAGTTTGGTGCAAAGAAGGGCTCCGGACAGCGCTGCCAACCAAGCGTGGGTCCTGGTGTCACAGTGCTTTTAGGGGGCTGTACAGGCTGATGGGAAAAGATCAACCCCATTCATTTCTGTGCCAATTGCTTTGCTTTGCAAGGAAAAATGTATTGAAATGTATTCAGTTAAATGTTAAGGTTGCTACATGAGAGCAGGGCAGATACCCGGGGCAAAGGGGCAGAACTCTAAGGAGCCTGTCAATACTGGGAGGAAAAATGTATGTATTGTATGGCCTCCAAATGTTTATGGGGTCCCCAGTCAAAAAAAATATATATATATTTGCTGCAGAACTGCAAAACTGCCAAACCCTGTGTCTGTGTCACCCAACCAGCGCTAAGATTAATGTCATCTCTAAAATTCTCCAAATTCACTAAAATCTGTGAGAGGAGCAACATCCGCTAGTCTAGGGGGGCATCACCCAACTATTTCCCATCTTTTTTTAGCTAAAATAAGGGTTATTTGGCAAAAAATCTCTCAGAGGGGATTCAGACTTACCTCTCACCACAAAGTCAACCAACGGACAAAACCAACTGTCACATTGCTGTGTGTGAAGTCATCTCTGGTCACATGTCATGAAATGTTTGTTTGTCATAACATTTACAGACAACTTTAAAACCATTGGGTTTTTGTAACACTACAAAAGAGTTTCTGAGTGGGGCTTCCCTTTAATGTTACTGCTAAATACATGGTGATAGCGAGTAGCAGAATAAATATATAAAGAGACAACAAATAGAGCATCTGATGAAATCCATATTTCTTTGTGACAAGGCACCTAATAAAGACAATATTGATATTAGACAGGAACGTTAGAGATAAGCTGTTTGCATCTCCTGCCTATAGCCCATTGCATTCAGATTTGGCTACATTTTGATAGCTATTGTTATGCAACTTGTAGATATATAATATATATTATTGCACTCACAGTACATTCATACAATACATTCAATATTCATTCATTCATTCATTTAACGGCCCTTTTCTCTTAATATGTTATTACTAACTTGTGTGTTATCTGAAAAAAGTTGCGAATCATTGTGAATCATTGCTGGTGGCAGAAATATATGAAACAATGTATAAATACTAAATGACTGATATGATGATGTGTTGTATTTATAAGGAAACTATCCAACGCATTGAAACAATATATTTATTTAAACCAGACTGGCCGTACAGGACAGGTTAGCCTATATGGCTTCTGTATAAA
The DNA here is from genome assembly GCF_000004195.4 of Xenopus tropicalis. Taxonomy (NCBI): domain Eukaryota; kingdom Metazoa; phylum Chordata; class Amphibia; order Anura; family Pipidae; genus Xenopus; species Xenopus tropicalis. Next base: position 21,023,567 of record NC_030684.2, on the reverse strand, counting down.
GTTGTGGGGGGCTTTTGTCTGTTTCCATATGGAAAGAGTCCATTTTATGGAATTTAGGAGCTTTCCATTGATGTCTGTGGGTATAGTTATGTTCCATAGTAGTGAGGAGATAGTATATGGCTGTACATTATCGTTTTCTACGGTCACCCACTTCCCACAGTGTACCCTGTCCGACCATGCTGCAGCTTGTCGTAAATGGGATGCCAGATAATATTTGTGTATGTCAGGGGCTCCTAGACCCCCATGCGGGATGGGGGTGCTTAGGATTTTGTGGGAGATTGTGTTTCTTAGAGCACCAAATAAATGTTGTTATTCTTTTTTGTATCATTTTGAGTGTGGGGAGAGGAACTTGCACCGGTAGTGTCTCAAAGTAGTAAAGAAGCCTCGGTAGGGTGACCATCTTCACTGTAGCGATTCTTCCTAGCCATGATAATGTATAGGGGTCCCATGTATTAAGATCTTTGAGTGTCTTGGTTATGAGGGGAGCATAGTTTTCCTTATATAGAGAAGCATAGTTGGGTGTGAGGTGTATTCCCAGATATCTTATATGGTCTTTTTTCCATTTATAGTTGAAATTAAGTTTAAGTACCTTGCACAGATTTTAACCTATTCATTTTTCAACTAACGCCCTCTGTCAACAACACCGTCTGTGCGCGTGCGCTGGCTGACGTCATTACGCCGCCGAGACCCGGAAGCGCCAGATGCCTGATACCGCGCTTGTGCGGTAGGTGCCCTACAGGTAGGCACCTTACATAAAGTGTGTGTATAAATACATTTATTCCGGAAGGCAAAAGTTATATACTTAGACAGACGTCTGCAATCGCCATGAAAAAATAGGCACTGAGTGCCAATTTAGTAACCAAATGGGTGGGAATTGATAGATCGGAGTTGTAAAAAGTTCATGTATACTGAATGGGCTAGAGGTTGAGATGTGATTGTTTTTCATCACGATTCTAACGTAAGTCGCCGATTGATTCTGTTACCCAGCCACATTGAGTGATTAATAGCTAACGCCCTGATAGGTCTGTATATACAAATTGAGTGCTAACAACGGGCGGGAAGAGCTCTATGGGGAGAAACTAGTTTTAAGATACACCGGGTGCATTAGGAGGGCTTCCTTTTTAGTAACAACATTTAAAACGCCAAGCGATTTTGAGGAAATCGATCATGGGATATTAATATTGAACCTTACATTTGGGTGGTGAAGCGCTCTATGATAAGCTAATGATGGGGTCAGTGTTTGGAATCTGCAGCCTTAAACCCAAGCGCGTCTCGTCAAAACCACAGGTCAGGGTAGATTTGTAATTTGTGCTAGCGGCATATTGTGGCCTTGTAGTTGAATTGTGTTGCGCCAGGTGACGGGTAAGGTGAACTTTGCTCTTGTGTGGCGTTTCGGGAAGCTTAGAGGTAATTATAATATGACCGGGTAGGCCATATGGGTGACACCACCAAATCGAACGGAGAGGCTGTGGAGAGTGTGGAATCGATCCCCATCGTTTTGGGACTTCGTAATTAATTTCGGTATAACAATATACTTACGCTAAATTAGGGAGCGTATAAAGCTTCAGTGTATGTATGCTTCTGGGGGAATTTTTGATATCACATTGATGTACACTATGAAATGTGTACATTAGAACACGCATCCCTCTGAATGTACGGTATGAATAAAGACATGACATGAAGCGTCGTTACAACTAGATGCTTTATTGATGTGCAACAAGAATTTAGGTAGTACCGATATATAAAAAATGAGTTAGATTAAAGCATAAGTATAGTTACCAATGTGTAAAATACATCCAGTTTTGAGGTAAAGGATTATCGAGATGTGTAGTTGAACCACGGCAAACCCTGGGATCCACCGGATGCTGTGATTTGTGGAGCAGTGAAAGGTTAATTTATCCAGTATACTACCATTATGACGGCCGATTAATCTGTTAGTAAAGAGCGATCCGAATACGTAGTTGAACCGGAGCCAATTAGATATCTTCCAGGGTTGTGATTGTTTAGTTAACAAAGCATACTCAATAAGTCTACATATTACTTACCGCAACCTGATTGTATTTTTGATTGTAATATGAGCGCAACATAACAAACACAAGTGGTAATATACCCAATCTATCCCGCCCGGATAATTGAAAAGATCCCAGCATTGCTGACACTCGAAGAGTTTTTTCCCCCATAAATACCAAGGACCAAGTGGTACATATATATTCAGAAGGGTATAACACCTAACGGGTATTGTGGGAACTTACCTATTGTAATGTATAGTCAGTGATTATATTTGTTGAAACTCCCTTCAAGATTTCACGCAGGAATGAAAAGTCAGGAGAAATATTCTCCACATTTGCCTCTGCTTTGAAGGACAGTTCCAAGTACATAGAAGGGGATATTTATACCTAAGGTAATTCACAATAGTGTAACAAGTGTAGAAGTTTTTAATTTTGGTAAAAAGAAAAGTGTGTTTTAAAAGTCTAAGCAGGTGTGCCTAAAGTTTAGATGTGTCTTCTTTATCCCCAATCTATAAATACATTTATACACTGCTCAAAAAAATAAAGAGAACACAAAAATAAGACATCCTAGATCTGAATGAATTAAATATTCTTATTAAATTCTCCATTCTTTTATATAGTTGAATGTGCTGACAACAAACTCACACAAAAATTATCAATGGAAATCAACCCATGGAGGTCTGGATTTGGAGTCACACTCAAAATTAAAGTTGAAAAAAACACTACAGGTTGATCCAACTTTGATGTAATGTCCTTAAAACAAGTCCAAAATGAGGCTCAGTACTGTGTGTGGCCTCCACATGCCTGTATGGCCTCCCTACAACGCCTGGGCATGCTCCTGATGAGGTGGCGGATGGTCTCCTGAGGGATCTCCTCCCAGACCTGGACTAAAGCATCTGCCAACTCCTGGACAGTCTGTGGTGCAATGTGGCGTTGGTCGAAGAGGAACGTCCTGTACGGTGTTGGGCTGTAAGCACAACCCCCACCTGTTGACGTCGGGCCCTCATACCACTTTCATGGAGTCTGTTTCTGACCGTTTGAGCAGACACATACACATTTGGGGCCCGCTGGAGGTCACTTTGCAGGGCTATGGCAGTGCTCCTCCTGTTTCTGCTTGCACAAAGGCGGAGGTCCTGCTGCTGGGTTTTTGCCCTCCTACACCTCCACCACATCTCCTGATGTACTGGCCTGTCTCGTGGTAGCGCCTCCATGCTCTGGGCACTACGCTGACAGACACAGCAAACCTTCTTGCCACAGCTCGCATTGATCTGCCATCCAGGAAGAGCTGCACTACCTGAGCCATTTGTGTGGGTTGTAGACTCCGTCTCATGTTACCACTAGAGTGAAAGCGCCGCCAGCATTCAAACGTGACCAAAACATCAGCCAGAAAGCATAGGAACTGAGAAGTGGTCACCACCCACAGAACCACTCCTTTATGGGGGATGTTTTGCTAATTGCCTATAATTTCCACCTGTTGCCTATTCCATTTGCACAACAGCATGTGAAATTGATTGTCAACCAGTGTTGCTACCTAAGTGGACAATTTGATTTCACAGAAGTGCGATTGACTTGGAGTTACATTGTGTTGGTTAAACACAAGCATGTAAATAAGCAACATTTAGCCAAGCAATGTTTGCTTATGGGGTTGTTTGGTTAGGGAAGTAGCATTTGGGGACTTTGCCATACTGAAAATGACTAAATATTTGTTTTTAAGGGTGAGTTACAGTCGTATTTCCTTTTCACTCCTGAGTTAAGAACTGAGGCCTTATTTTTAACCATTTTACTGCCAACGACGTATGGGATACGTCGTGGCAGAAAAAGGGCTTCACTGCCAACGACGTGTCCCATACGTCGTCGGCAGATGAAGGATTCATCACCTGGGCAACAAGCCCGGGGGGCTGTCATGTCAGTCCTGCAACGCGATCGTCGCAGGACTGGCTTACAAGCAGCTTCCTCCTTCCCCCCCAGCGCCGGCCCACTGACTTCCTGGTCCAGGATGCAGCATGGAGGACAGAGCAGCGATCAGATCACAGGACAGGTAAAGCTGTTTTTTTTTTTTGCACTTACACACACTCACACTTACAGCAGACAATTTAGCTGTTTTTTTTTCATTTTTCACACTTATATACACACTTACACACTGTCACACAACTTTTACACATGTACACACATGTATACACAAACACTTTGTGTAACTTTGGTGTAGAAAATAACTTTACCTATTTTGAATTCATCAGAATGTGTACTTTCCAAAAATATATGGTTTTCTGGGGGTCTGTGTATAGTTATGGGGGGGGGGGGTTTACTGCACATAATACACTGACAGGGGGCTCTGTGTGCAAAAGCTGAGTTGGCAGGCGAGAAATCCTTATACGCTATTTTCATTTTGGGGTCAGTACATACCGCAGACTTTGGTATATCTATGCATATTGGGCATCAAACTGTTCAGTAGACCTTAGGTGTTCCTATTTGGGGTGATTTGCCTTTATCTGATCTTTATCAAGAAATTGTGAGAGATAAATGCGGCAAATTGCAACATTTTTATGCAATTTTCTGAAATGTCATAAAAATCTGCAGAAAGCTTTACAGCTTGGTACTTTGGAGCAAAAAGAAATGTTTACCCATTATAGATTCGGGGGAATATGTACTTTCCTAATATATATGGCTTTCTGGGGTGAGTGTACTTTTTTATAGCATTATCCCACATAAAGGATGTAAATGTGTTGATTTTGCAGGAGCTGAAATGATTGATCATATGGAGGTATGTTCCCATTGGGGCCCCTACATGCCACATACTTAGGTAAACCTATACATATTGGGCATCAAACTGTTCAGTGGACCCCTGGGGTTCATATTTAGGGTGTTTTATTTGGTTACTTTATGACCTGTAGGAGAGAAGATACTATAGAGTCGAAGCTTCGAAGCGATTTTTAAAAAATTTCACAACGTTTGATAAAAACCAATAACTTTAGGAAAGCATTGCGACTTTGTAGTTTGGAGTAGACAGGCAGTTCTACCTATTCTGTATTCCCCAGAATCTGTTCTTTCCAGAAATGTATAATTTTCTGGGATAAACCTTCTGTTAGTGGAATTTTTGGCCTTGAAATCTAAAGTATGCCGCTTTCTGGAGCAGTGCTTTGGGAATTTGGTAATGTACTGCTGGGAGTTTTTGACCTATACAAGTGAGAAATCTCCATAAAACTATATATATTTGGTATTGGTACGTTCAGGAGACATGGGAATTTCCAAGTCAGTTGTATATTTGTGCATAAAATATTTTTTGTTTCTAGTATGTGTGTTTATATTATGGAAAATTTGATTTTTTTTCATTTTTAGACATTTAGAAGCCTATATCTTGTTACAGAATTGGAATTACACAAAAACCATATTTTGAAAGCTTAGGTTGTCCTGGACAAAACAATATATTGTTTTCCTGGGTAAACTAAAAGTCCCCCCGAGGAAAGGCTCCTAAAGTGAAACAGTGCAAAATGTTCGAAAACTGTCTGGTAATACAAGTTCCGCTTCGACCAAAACGGCTGGCAGTAAAAGGGTTAAAATGGCAATTTTCTATTTAGGAGTACCCAATAACACATACTACTAATAATGGTTTATTTAGATGAAGCAGGGTTTTACCTATGAGCTTGTTTATGCAATATATTTTTATATTGTTTGGGGGTATAGTTTCCCTTAAGTGCTCTATGCTGTGAGACAACATACTGTAAATCAAAAACTTTTAATGGGCTCAATGCGATCATTTTATTGGCTAAACTAAAAGATACTACAGGTATGTGATCCCTTATCCGGAAACCCGTTATCCAGAAAGCTCCAAATTACGGAAAGCTCGTCTCCCATAGACTCAGTTTTAATCAAATAATTCAGAATTTTAAAACTGATTTCCTTTTTTCTCTGTAGTAGTAAAACGGTACCTTGTAATTGATCCCAACTAAGATATAAATAATCTTTATTGGATACAAAACAATCCTGATGGGTTTGATTAATGTTTTATTGATTTTATAGTAGACTTAAGGTATGGAGATCCAAATTACGGAAAGACTCCTTATCCGGAATACCTTTGGTCCCGAGCATTCTGGATAACGGGTCCTATACCTGTACTTGGTAGTATTGCTAACGATGCCCTCTTTGGAAATGGAATGCCAGCAGGAAGATATATGGCTACACACTAATGCTGGATGCTGGCACAGGTACACGGGGCAGAAAGTGGGGGGCTAAATAAATATATGGCTACACACTAATGCTGGATGCTGGCACAGGTACACGGGGCAGAAAGTGGGGGCTAAATAAATATATGGCTACACACTAATGCTGGATGCTGGCACAGGTACACGGGGCAGAAAGTGGGGGCTAAATAAATATATGGCTACACACTAATGCTGGATGCTGGCACAGGTACACGGGATAGAATGTGGGGGCTAAATAAATATATGGCTACACACTAATCCTGGATTCTGGCACAGGTACACGGGGCAGAAAGTGGGGGGCTAAATAAATATATGGCTACACACTAATGCTGGGTTCTGGCACATGTATACGGGGCAGAAAGTGGGAGCTAAATAAATATATGGCTACACACTAATGCTGGATGCTGGCACAGGTACACGGGATAGAATGTGGGGGCTAAATAAATATATGGCTACACACTAATCCTGGATTCTGGCACAGGTACACGGGGCAGAAAGTGGGGGCTAAATAAATATATGGCTACACATTAATGCTTGATGCTGGCACAGGTACACGGGGCAGAAAGTGGGGGCTAAATAAATATATGGCTACACACTAATGCTGGATGCTGGCACAGGTACACGGGGCAGAAAGTGGAGGCTAAATAAATATATGGCTACACACTAATGCTTGATGCTGGCACAGGTACACGGGGCAGAAAGTGGGGGCTAAATAAATATATGGCTACACACTAATGCTGGATGCTGACACAGGTACACGGGGCAGAAAGTGGGGGCTAAATAAATATATGGCTACACACTAATGCTTGATGCTGGCACAGGTACACGGGGCAGAAAGTGGGGGGCTAAATAAATATATGGCAACACATTAATGCTGGATGCTGGCACAGGTACACGGGGCAGAAAGTGGGGGCTAAATAAATATATGGCTACACACTAATGCTGGACCAGGTACACGGGGCAGAATGTGGGGGCTAAATAATTATATGGCTACACAGTAATGCTGGATGCTGACACAGGTACACGGGGCAGAAAGTGGGGGCTAAATAAATATATGGCTACACACTAATGCTGGATGCTGACACAGGTACACAGGGCAGAAAGTGGGGGCTAAATAAATATATGGCTACACACTAATGCTGGATGCTGGCACAGGTACACAGGGCAGAAAGTGGGGGCTAAATAAATATATGGCTACACACTAATGCTGGATGCTGGCACAGGTACACGGGGCAGAAAGTTTGGGCTAAATAAATATATGGCTACACACTAATGCTGAATGCTGGCACAGGTACACGGGGCAGATAGTGGGGGTTAAATAAATATATGGCTACACACTAATGCTGGATGCTGGCACAGGTACACGGGATGGAAAGTGGGGGCTAAATAAATATATGGCTACACACTAATGCTGGGTTCTGGCACAGGTACACGGGGCAGAAAGTGGGGGCTAAATAAATAAATGGCTACACACTAATGCTGGGTTCTGGCACAGGTACACGGGGCAGAAAGTGGGGCTAAATAAATATATGGCTACACACTAATGCTGGATGCTGGCACAGGTACACGGGATGGAAAGTGGGGGCTAAATAAATATATGGCTACACACTAATGCTGGGTTCTGGCACAGGTACACGGGGCAGATACTGGGGGCTAAATAAATATATGGCTACACACTAATGCTGGATGCTGACACAGGTACACGGGATGGAAAGTGGGGGCTAAATAAATATATGGCTACACACTAATGCTGGATGCTGGCACAGGTACACGGGGCAGATACTGGGGGCTAAATAAATATATGGCTACACACTAATGCTGGATGCTGGCACAGGTACACGGGGCAGAAAGTGGGGGCTAAATAAATATATGGCTACACATTAATGCTTGATGCTGGCACAGGTACACGGGGCAGAAAGTGGGGGCTAAATAAATATATGGCTACACACTAATGCTGGATGCTGGCACAGGTACACGGGGCAGAAAGTGGGGGCTAAATAAATATATGGCTACACACTAATGCTTGATGCTGGCACAGGTACACGGGGCAGAAAGTGGGGGCTAAATAAATATATGGCTACACACTAATGCTGGATGCTGACACAGGTACACGGGGCAGAAAGTGGGGGCTAAATAAATATATGGCTACACACTAATGCTTGATGCTGGCACAGGTACACGGGGCAGAAAGTGGGGGCTAAATAAATATATGGCAACACATTAATGCTGGATGCTGGCACAGGTACACGGGGCAGAAAGTGGGGGCTAAATAAATATATGGCTACACACTAATGCTGGACCAGGTACACGGGGCAGAATGTGGGGGCTAAATAATTATATGGCTACACAGTAATGCTGGATGCTGACACAGGTACACGGGGCAGAAAGTGGGGGCTAAATAAATATATGGCTACACACTAATGCTGGATGCTGACACAGGTACACAGGGCAGAAAGTGGGGGCTAAATAAATATATGGCTACACACTAATGCTGGATGCTGGCACAGGTACACAGGGCAGAAAGTGGGGGCTAAATAAATATATGGCTACACACTAATGCTGGATGCTGGCACAGGTACACGGGGCAGAAAGTGTGGGCTAAATAAATATATGGCTACACACTAATGCTGGATGCTGGCACAGGTACACGGGGCAGATAGTGGGGGCTAAATAAATATATGGCTACACACTAATGCTGGATGCTGGCACAGGTACACGGGATGGAAAGTGGGGGCTAAATAAATATATGGCTACACACTAATGCTGGGTTCTGGCACAGGTACACGGGGCAGAAAGTGGGGGCTAAATAAATAAATGGCTACACACTAATGCTGGGTTCTGGCACAGGTACACGGGGCAGAAAGTGGGGGCTAAATAAATATATGGCTACACACTAATGCTGGATGCTGGCACAGGTACACGGGATGGAAAGTGGGGGCTAAATAAATATATGGCTACACACTAATGCTGGGTTCTGGCACAGGTACACGGGGCAGATACTGGGGGCTAAATAAATATATGGCTACACACTAATGCTGGATGCTGACACAGGTACACGGGATGGAAAGTGGGGGCTAAATAAATATATGGCTACACACTAATGCTGGATGCTGGCACAGGTACACGGGGCAGATACTGGGGGCTAAATAAATATATGGCTACACACTAATGCTGGATGCTGACACAGGTACACGGGGCAGAAAGTGGGGGCTAAATAAATATATGGCTACACACTAATGCTGGATGCTGGCTCAGGTACACGGGATGGAAAGTGGGGGCTAAATAAATATATGGCTACACACTAATGCTGGATGCTGGCACAGGTACACGGGGCAGATACTGGGGCTAAATAAATATATGGCTACACACTAATGCTGGATGCTGGCACAGGTACACGGGGCAGAAAGTGGGGGTTTAAATAATTATATGGCTACACAGCAATGCTGGATGCTGGCACAGGTACACGGGGCAGAAAGTGGGGACTAAATAAATATATGGCAACACATTAATGCTGGATGCTGGCACAGGTACACGGGGCAGAAAGTGGGGGCTAAATAAATATATGGCTACACACTAATCCTGGATTCTGGCACAGGTACACGGGGCAGAAAGTGGGGGCTAAATAAATATATGGCTACACATTAATGCTTGATGCTGGCACAGGTACACGGGGCAGAAAGTGGGGGCTAAATAAATATATGGCTACACACTAATGCTGGATGCTGGCACAGGTACACGGGGCAGAAAGTGGGGGCTAAATAAATATATGGCTACACACTAATGCTTGATGCTGGCACAGGTACACGGGGCAGAAAGTGGGGGCTAAATAAATATATGGCTACACACTAATGCTGGATGCTGACACAGGTACACGGGGCAGAAAGTGGGGGCTAAATAAATATATGGCTACACACTAATGCTTGATGCTGGCACAGGTACACGGGGCAGAAAGTGGGGGCTAAATAAATATATGGCAACACATTAATGCTGGATGCTGGCACAGGTACACGGGGCAGAAAGTGGGGGCTAAATAAATATATGGCTACACACTAATGCTGGACCAGGTACACGGGGCAGAATGTGGGGGCTAAATAATTATATGGCTACACAGTAATGCTGGATGCTGACACAGGTACACGGGGCAGAAAGTGTGGGCTAAATAAATATATGGCTACACACTAATGCTGGATGCTGACACAGGTACACAGGGCAGAAAGTGGGGGCTAAATAAATATATGGCTACACACTAATGCTGGATGCTGGCACAGGTACACAGGGCAGAAAGTGGGGGCTAAATAAATATATGGCTACACACTAATGCTGGATGCTGGCACAGGTACACGGGGCAGAAAGTTTGGGCTAAATAAATATATGGCTACACACTAATGCTGAATGCTGGCACAGGTACACGGGGCAGATAGTGGGGGTTAAATAAATATAAGGGTACACACTAATGCTGGATGCTGGCACAGGTACACGGGGCAGATAGTGGGGGCTAAATAAATATATGGCTACACACTAATGCTGGATGCTGGCACAGGTACACGGGATGGAAAGTGGGGGCTAAATAAATATATGGCTACACACTAATGCTGGGTTCTGGCACAGGTACACGGGGCAGAAAGTGGGGGCTAAATAAATAAATGGCTACACACTAATGCTGGGTTCTGGCACAGGTACACGGGGCAGAAAGTGGGGGCTAAATAAATATATGGCTACACACTAATGCTGGATGCTGGCACAGGTACACGGGATGGAAAGTGGGGGCTAAATAAATATATGGCTACACACTAATGCTGGATGCTGACACAGGTACACGGGATGGAAAGTGGGGGCTAAATAAATATATGGCTACACACTAATGCTGGATGCTGGCACAGGTACACGGGGCAGATACTGGGGGCTAAATAAATATATGGCTACACACTAATGCTGGATGCTGGCACAGGTACACGGGGCAGAAAGTGGGGGCTAAATAAATATATGGCTACACATTAATGCTTGATGCTGGCACAGGTACACGGGGCAGAAAGTGGGGGCTAAATAAATATATGGCTACACACTAATGCTGGATGCTGGCACAGGTACACGGGGCAGAAAGTGGGGGCTAAATAAATATATGGCTACACACTAATGCTTGATGCTGGCACAGGTACACGGGGCAGAAAGTGGGGGCTAAATAAATATATGGCTACACACTAATGCTGGATGCTGACACAGGTACACGGGGCAGAAAGTGGGGGCTAAATAAATATATGGCTACACACTAATGCTTGATGCTGGCACAGGTACACGGGGCAGAAAGTGGGGGCTAAATAAATATATGGCAACACATTAATGCTGGATGCTGGCACAGGTACACGGGGCAGAAAGTGGGGGCTAAATAAATATATGGCTACACACTAATGCTGGACCAGGTACACGGGGCAGAATGTGGGGGCTAAATAATTATATGGCTACACAGTAATGCTGGATGCTGACACAGGTACACGGGGCAGAAAGTGGGGGCTAAATAAATATATGGCTACACACTAATGCTGGATGCTGACACAGGTACACAGGGCAGAAAGTGGGGGCTAAATAAATATATGGCTACACACTAATGCTGGATGCTGGCACAGGTACACAGGGCAGAAAGTGGGGGCTAAATAAATATATGGCTACACACTAATGCTGGATGCTGGCACAGGTACACGGGGCAGAAAGTTTGGGCTAAATAAATATATGGCTACACACTAATGCTGAATGCTGGCACAGGTACACGGGGCAGATAGTGGGGGTTAAATAAATATAAGGGTACACACTAATGCTGGATGCTGGCACAGGTACACGGGGCAGAAAGTGGGGGCTAAATAAATATATGGCTACACACTAATGCTGGATGCTGGCACAGGTACACGGGATGGAAAGTGGGGGCTAAATAAATATATGGCTACACACTAATGCTGGGTTCTGGCACAGGTACACGGGGCAGAAAGTGGGGGCTAAATAAATAAATGGCTACACACTAATGCTGGGTTCTGGCACAGGTACACGGGGCAGAAAGTGGGGGCTAAATAAATATATGGCTACACACTAATGCTGGATGCTGGCACAGGTACACGGGATGGAAAGTGGGGGCTAAATAAATATATGGCTACACACTAATGCTGGGTTCTGGCACAGGTACACGGGGCAGATACTGGGGGCTAAATAAATATATGGCTACACACTAATGCTGGATGCTGACACAGGTACACGGGATGGAAAGTGGGGGCTAAATAAATATATGGCTACACACTAATGCTGGATGCTGGCACAGGTACACGGGGCAGATACTGGGGGCTAAATAAATATATGGCTACACACTAATGCTGGATGCTGACACAGGTACACGGGGCAGAAAGTGGGGGCTAAATAAATATATGGCTACACACTAATGCTGGATGCTGGCACAGGTACACGGGATGGAAAGTGGGGGCTAAATAAATATACTGCTACACACTAATGCTGGATGCTGGCACAGGTACACGGGGCAGATACTGGGGGCTAAATAAATATATGGCTACACACTAATGCTGGATGCTGGCACAGGTACACGGGGCAGAAAGTGGGGGTTTAAATAATTATATGGCTACACAGCAATGCTGGATGCTGGCACAGGTACACGGGGCAGAAAGTGGGGGCTAAATAAATATATGGCAACACATTAATGCTGGATGCTGGCACAGGTACACGGGGCAGAAAGTGGGGGCTAAATAAATATATGGCTACACACTAATGCTGGACCAGGTACACGGGGCAGAATGTGGGGGCTAAATAATTATATGGCTACACAGTAATGCTTATTCTTGGCGCAGGTACACAGGAGGGAAAGTGGGGGCTAAATAAATATATGGCTACACAGTAATGCTTATTCTTGGCGCAGGTACATAGGAGGGAAAGTGGGGGCTAAATAAATATATGGCTACACACTAATGCTGGATGCTGGCACAGGTACACGGGGCAGAAAGTGGGGGCTAAATAAATATATGGCTACACACTAATGCTGGATGCTGACACAGGTACACGGGGCAGAAAGTGGGGGCTAAATAAATATATGGCCACACACTAATGCTGGATGCTGGCACAGGTACACGGGGCAGAATGTGGGGGCTAAATAAATAAATGGCTACACACTAATGCTGGATGCTAGCACAGGTACACGGTGCAAAATGTGGGGGCTAAATAAATATATGGCTACACACTAATGCTGGATGCTAGCACAGGTACACGGTGCAAAATGTGGGGGCTAAATAAATATATGGCTACACACTAATGCTTATTCTTGGCGCAGGTACACAGGAAGGAAAGTGGGGGCTAAATAAATATATGGCTACACACTAATGCTGGATGCTGGCACAGGTACACGGGGCAGAAAGTGGGGGCTAAATAAATATATGGCTACACACTAATGCTGGATGCTGGCACAGGTACACGGGATGGAAAGTGGGGGCTAAATAAATATATGGCTACACACTAATGCTGGATGCTGACACAGGTACACGGGGCAGAAAGTGGGGGCTAAATAAATATATGGCTACACACTAATGCTTATTCTTGGCGCAGGTACACAGGAAGGAAAGTGGGGGCTAAATAAATATATGGCTACACACTAATGCTGGATGCTGGCACAGGTACACGGGGCAGAAAGTGGGGGCTAAATAAATATATGGCTACACACTAATGCTGGATGCTGGCACAGGTACACGGGGCAGAAAGTGGGGGCTAAATAAATATATGGCTACACACTAATGCTTATTCTTGGCGCAGGTACACAGGAAGGAAGTGGGGGCTAAATAAATATATGGCTACACACTAATGCTGGATTCTGGCACAGGTACACGGGGCAGAAAATGGGGGTAAATAAATATATGGCTACACACTAATGCTGGATTCTGGCACAGGTACACGGGGCAGAAAGTGGGGGTAAATAAATATATGGCTACACACTAATGCTAGATGCTGGCACAGGTACACGGGGCAGAAAGTGGGGGTTAAATAAATATATGGCTACACACTAATGCTTGATGCTGGCACAGGTACACGGGGCAGAAAGTGGGGGCTAAATAAATATATGGCTACACACTAATGCTGGATGCTTGCACAGGTACACGGGCAGAAAGTGGGGGCTAAATAAATATATGGCTACACACTAATGCTTGATGCTGGCACAGGTACACGGGGCAGAAAGTGGGGGCTAAATAAATATATGGCTACACACTAATGCTGGATGCTGGCACAGGTACACGGGGCAGAAAGTGGGGGCTAAATAAATATAGGGGTACACACTAATGCTGGATGCTGGCACAGGTACATGGGGCAGATAGTGGGGGCTAAATAAATATATGGCTACACACTAATGCTGAATGCTGGCACAGGTACACGGGGCAGATAGTGGGGGTTAAATAAATATAAGGGTACACACTAATGCTGGATGCTGGCACAGGTACACGGGGCAGATAGTGGGGGCTAAATAAATATATGGCTACACACTAATGCTGGATGCTGGCACAGGTACACGGGATGGAAAGTGGGGGCTAAATAAATATATGGCTACACACTAATGCTGGATGCTGGCACAGGTACACAGGGCAGAAAGTGGGGGCTAAATAAATATATGGCTACACACTAATGCTGGATGCTGGCACAGGTACACGGGGCAGAAAGTTTGGGCTAAATAAATATATGGCTACACACTAATGCTGAATGCTGGCACAGGTACACGGGGCAGATAGTGGGGGTTAAATAAATATAAGGGTACACACTAATGCTGGATGCTGGCACAGGTACACGGGGCAGAAAGTGGGGGCTAAATAAATATATGGCTACACACTAATGCTGGATGCTGGCACAGGTACACGGGATGGAAAGTGGGGGCTAAATAAATATATGGCTACACACTAATGCTGGGTTCTGGCACAGGTACACGGGGCAGAAAGTGGGGGCTAAATAAATAAATGGCTACACACTAATGCTGGGTTCTGGCACAGGTACACGGGGCAGAAAGTGGGGGCTAAATAAATATATGGCTACACACTAATGCTGGATGCTGGCACAGGTACACGGGATGGAAAGTGGGGGCTAAATAAATATATGGCTACACACTAATGCTGGGTTCTGGCACAGGTACACGGGGCAGATACTGGGGGCTAAATAAATATATGGCTACACACTAATGCTGGATGCTGACACAGGTACACGGGATGGAAAGTGGGGGCTAAATAAATATATGGCTACACACTAATGCTGGATGCTGGCACAGGTACACGGGGCAGATACTGGGGGCTAAATAAATATATGGCTACACACTAATGCTGGATGCTGACACAGGTACACGGGGCAGAAAGTGGGGGCTAAATAAATATATGGCTACACACTAATGCTGGATGCTGGCACAGGTACACGGGATGGAAAGTGGGGGCTAAATAAATATACTGCTACACACTAATGCTGGATGCTGGCACAGGTACACGGGGCAGATACTGGGGGCTAAATAAATATATGGCTACACACTAATGCTGGATGCTGGCACAGGTACACGGGGCAGAAAGTGGGGGTTTAAATAATTATATGGCTACACAGCAATGCTGGATGCTGGCACAGGTACACGGGGCAGAAAGTGGGGGCTAAATAAATATATGGCAACACATTAATGCTGGATGCTGGCACAGGTACACGGGGCAGAAAGTGGGGGCTAAATAAATATATGGCTACACACTAATGCTGGACCAGGTACACGGGGCAGAATGTGGGGGCTAAATAATTATATGGCTACACAGTAATGCTTATTCTTGGCGCAGGTACACAGGAGGGAAAGTGGGGGCTAAATAAATATATGGCTACACAGTAATGCTTATTCTTGGCGCAGGTACATAGGAGGGAAAGTGGGGGCTAAATAAATATATGGCTACACACTAATGCTGGATGCTGGCACAGGTACACGGGGCAGAAAGTGGGGGCTAAATAAATATATGGCTACACACTAATGCTGGATGCTGACACAGGTACACGGGGCAGAAAGTGGGGGCTAAATAAATATATGGCCACACACTAATGCTGGATGCTGGCACAGGTACACGGGGCAGAATGTGGGGGCTAAATAAATAAATGGCTACACACTAATGCTGGATGCTAGCACAGGTACACGGTGCAAAATGTGGGGGCTAAATAAATATATGGCTACACACTAATGCTGGATGCTAGCACAGGTACACGGTGCAAAATGTGGGGGCTAAATAAATATATGGCTACACACTAATGCTTATTCTTGGCGCAGGTACACAGGAAGGAAAGTGGGGGCTAAATAAATATATGGCTACACACTAATGCTGGATGCTGGCACAGGTACACGGGGCAGAAAGTGGGGGCTAAATAAATATATGGCTACACACTAATGCTGGATGCTGGCACAGGTACACGGGATGGAAAGTGGGGGCTAAATAAATATATGGCTACACACTAATGCTGGATGCTGACACAGGTACACGGGGCAGAAAGTGGGGGCTAAATAAATATATGGCTACACACTAATGCTTATTCTTGGCGCAGGTACACAGGAAGGAAAGTGGGGGCTAAATAAATATATGGCTACACACTAATGCTGGATGCTGGCACAGGTACACGGGGCAGAAAGTGGGGGCTAAATAAATATATGGCTACACACTAATGCTGGATGCTGGCACAGGTACACGGGGCAGAAAGTGGGGGCTAAATAAATATATGGCTACACACTAATGCTTATTCTTGGCGCAGGTACACAGGAAGGAAGTGGGGGCTAAATAAATATATGGCTACACACTAATGCTGGATTCTGGCACAGGTACACGGGGCAGAAAATGGGGGTAAATAAATATATGGCTACACACTAATGCTGGATTCTGGCACAGGTACACGGGGCAGAAAGTGGGGGTAAATAAATATATGGCTACACACTAATGCTAGATGCTGGCACAGGTACACGGGGCAGAAAGTGGGGGTTAAATAAATATATGGCTACACACTAATGCTTGATGCTGGCACAGGTACACGGGGCAGAAAGTGGGGGCTAAATAAATATATGGCTACACACTAATGCTGGATGCTTGCACAGGTACACGGGCAGAAAGTGGGGGCTAAATAAATATATGGCTACACACTAATGCTTGATGCTGGCACAGGTACACGGGGCAGAAAGTGGGGGCTAAATAAATATATGGCTACACACTAATGCTGGATGCTGGCACAGGTACACGGGGCAGAAAGTGGGGGCTAAATAAATATAGGGGTACACACTAATGCTGGATGCTGGCACAGGTACATGGGGCAGATAGTGGGGGCTAAATAAATATATGGCTACACACTAATGCTGAATGCTGGCACAGGTACACGGGGCAGATAGTGGGGGTTAAATAAATATAAGGGTACACACTAATGCTGGATGCTGGCACAGGTACACGGGGCAGATAGTGGGGGCTAAATAAATATATGGCTACACACTAATGCTGGATGCTGGCACAGGTACACGGGATGGAAAGTGGGGGCTAAATAAATATATGGCTACACACTAATGCTGGATGATTGCACAGGTACACGGGGCAGAAAGTGGGGGCTAAATAAATCTATGGACACACACTAATGCTGGATGCTGGCACAGGTAAACGGGGCAGAAAGTGGGGGCTAAAGAAATATTTGGCTACACACTAATGCTGGATGCTGGCACAGGTACACGGGCAGAGAGGGGGGGCTAAATAAATATATGGCTACACACTAATGCTGGTACAGGTACACGGGGTAGAAAGTGGGGGCTAAATAAATATATGGCTGTATGTGCGATCCTGCACCTGGAAGAGCCAAATTCAAGGGGCTAAAGAGCCGCTTGTGGCTCAAGACCCACAGTTTGCCAACCATTGCCCTAGTTATAAAGTCCTTATTATATTAGGGTCAGTTTTATCAAGGGCCATCCAGTATATTTTGGGGGTGTGGGAGGAAAGCAGAGTGCCCTGAGGAAACACACAGAGACAGGTCTGGATTGGGATTCAAAATAAAAACAGCCCCACAGGCCCAATAAATAGTGACAGTCTATGGCATCTTACAGAAGCCCCTCTGGCATTTGCCAGAACCCACAGATTGCCAGTTTAGGAATGAAGAGAGATTATATAACTTCTTGCAGTTATTGCCCATGTTAAAATCAAACCCCCAGCACTACAAGGCAATATACTAACCGTTGAGCCACTAGTGATCAATATGGTATTGTAGTGGTTTTGTGCATCCTTAGTTTTGTCACTGCACCCCATCTCCTGGAAACTGCAGAGGTCACAGCAAGTGGCTGCATTTACATGAATATATATATATATATACACACATTTACGTAATGCGTTCAATATATAACCAGAAATGTTTTTTTTTTGTTTCCAGGTGGAAGACGGGACACATGAAGGTGCCACGTTCTTTGCCTTAGCGAGACCAAAAGGATAACATTACTGCTACTGCTCTGAAATAAAAAGAAAAAAAATCTTGTTTAAGTTAGCTTCCTTGGCGTTTCAGAGAGCAGAGGGGATGTCCATCATTCAGGCCCTTGCCATGACGGTAGCAGAGATACCAGTGTTTTTGGACACAATCTTTGGACAGGTAAGTCTGCATTCTCTTGGCACGCATTCGATTCCTGGATTAGATAAAGCTTTGTGTTTGCTGATGTACAGAAAGAGAAAGCGAAATTATAAATGGCACTTGTATCCCCCATCCAAATTACAAGGGGAGTTCTGGATTTGAAAGCTGGAGATTTGGGAACACTATCAATAATAACAATTCTAATTTTGGCACAAAACACCGACATAGGGGCTAACATGCAAGCAGAGTTACCAACTGCAACAAATCAGGTGAATTTGTGAGCAGTTCCCTGAGGTAGAAGTACATATAGGAGAGGCAGGACATGGGGGCCCCTAGCACTACGCTATTTGGCACATTATTTTGGACACACAAGCCAGATGTCCCTGATTATGTTTGCTTTTGTATTCGTCTGTGTACATTTATGTCACCCAGTTTTCTAGCGTAGGCTGGGCCGCACAGTTGACTTAGTTGCATTTTGTGACCCTTTCAGATACTTAAAACTATAATAATTTCAGGCTGTTGCTTTCTGAATGCTTGGGGTGGGAAGGCATTAGGAGCTTTGACCTTGAAGTACCCTTGTCTTGCTTGCCACAATGTCACAAGACACATTTATTATTTTCCAAAATCCATAGCTGGTTATTATAATGAATCTATATATTTTTTGTCTTTGCAGTCCACATTCTTGCAACTCAGGCTGTCTCCTGGTCTTCGAAAGGTCCTTTTTGGCACGGCTCTTCGTACGGTCGCCCTAGCCCTGGCTGCACACCAGCTAAAACGGCACAAGCACAAGAAGAAGCAGATTACAGCAGGCAATGGAGGCCTAAAGCTCGGCGGGGTGCCTGGCTCTGTTTTGCCCGTTAGGCGTTCTTCCTCAGCTAAAAAAGGTGAGCGATATTGCTGTGTTTGCTGCCTGGGCAAATATAGATTCCTGACAAATCATATGACGCACGGAAATCTGTAGAGATTTGGGAACAAAATCCAGCACCAGGATTATCTGATCGGTGGGGGAGGTATTGATCATGTAAGCCATTTAGGCAAAGGATTATTTCCAAGAAAGAGACATCTGGGAGCAGTTTAATGGGCATACAACGATGCTAATTACAGCTCAGATTGTATATCCCTTAGGTAATATTAGGAAGGCTCAGTGCTTCTCAGATTGTGAGACTTCTTGCTAAATTGGTACGGCTCTACTCTTTCTGTTGCCCACATACATCTAGTAAATGTTTAGAATAGAATGTCATTAAGAACACAAAAAGGTTAAAATGCTAGATGATACCCATGTGTTGGGCACCTTCCATCAGGGCAGTATTTTCTAGGGATGCACCGAATCTAGGATTCAGTATTCAACCAAGATTCTGCCTTTTTCAGCAGGATTTAGATTCAGCCGAATCCACGTTCCTGGCCGGACCAAATGCGAATCCGAAAAATCATGTGGCTTTTTTACATGTAAACACGGAAGCTGAAATTTTTTTGAGATTTAACCCTTCCAAACCCGGTATTGGGCCGAATCCTTTACGAAGGGAGAATCCTTGGGAGAAGGGGCTCAGGTTCCTACAGACTACTTGCTGCATAATGTAGAGCAGAGGGGGAGATCCAACTGACACATGCAATAGTCTGTGTACCCCGATCACCGATGGGGCAGTTGAAAAATAGTGGTTTTTCTGGAGCAGGTCCAGGGGGGGCCATTTTACAAAACTTTACCCAAAGTGGCTTTTTTTTTTTTTTTTTATTAAACTTTGTTTTTATTAGTTGTTTTACAACAAAGTAGGATGCATACAAAATATGTGGAACAACAGGGGTTAAAGAAAGTAGAATAGGGGTTGGATAGAGGGTTAGAGGTAAAGGGGGGGGTTGGACTCTCGCCTTGCCGTTTTCATCTGGGTGGTCTTTTTTCTTTTCTCTTTTTTTCCTTTTATTTAGTTAGCGTCTGGGATTTTCCCTTGGCATTGTCCGTTTTTAGATATGGTTAGTTGGTCGATTGTTTTGGTTTTCGGTCCAGGGTGTCCATATTTTTTCATATATGTCCATTTTGTGGTGGATGAGTGCGGTCAATTTTTCCATTGTAGATGTCCACCAGATTTTAGCATATATACCAGCTGTGTGCCCTGTGGGCTTTATAGATGATGTTGGCACTGCATATATACTGGCTGTGTGCCCTGTGGGCATTATACATGATGTTGGCACTGCATTTATACTGGCTTTGTGCCCTGTGTGCATTATACATGATGTTGGCGCTGCATATATACCAGCTGTGTGTCCTGTGGGCATTATATATGATGTTGGCACTGCATATATACCGCCTGTGTGCCCTGTGGGCATTATATATGATGTTGGCACTGCATATATACTGGCTGTGTGCCCTGTGGGCATTATACATGATGTTGGCACTGCATATATACTGGCTGTGTGCCCTGTGGGCATTATAGATGGTGTTGGCACTGCATATATACTGACTGTGGGCCTTGTGGGCATTATACATGATGTTGGCTCTTCATATATACTGGCTGTGTTCCCTGTGGGCATTATACATAATGTTGGCACTGCATATATACTGGCTGTGTGCCCTGTGGGCATTATAGATGATGTTGGCACTGCATATATATCGCCTGTGTGCCCTGTGGGCATTATATATGATGTTGGCACTGCATATATACTGGCTGTGTGCCCTGTGGGCATTATACATGATGTTGGCACTGCATATATACTGGATGTGTGCCCTGTGGGCATTATAGATGGTGTTGGCTTTGCATATATACTAACTGTGTGCCCTGTGGGCATTATACATGATGTTGGCTCTTCATATATACTGGCTGTGTTCCCTGTGGGCATTATACATGATGTTGGCACAGCATATATACTGGTTGTGTGCCCTGTGGGCATTATACATGATGTTGGCACTACATATATACTGGCTGTGTGCCCTGTGGACATTGTACATGATGTTGGCTCTTCATATATACTGGCTGTGTGCCCTGTGGGCATTATAAATGATGTTGGCACTGCATATATACTGGCTGTGTGCCCTGTGGGCATTTTAGATGGTGTTGGCACTGCATATATACTAACTGTGTTCCCTGTGGGCATTATACATAATGTTGGCTCTTCATATATACTGGCTGTGTGCCCTGTGGTCAATATACATGATGTTGGCACTGCATATATACTGGCTGTGTGCCCTGTGTGCATTATAGATGGTGTTGGCACTGCATATATACTGACTGTGTGCCCTGTGGGCATTATAGATGATGTTGACACTGCATATATACTGACTGTGTGCCCTGTTGGCATTATTCATGATGTTGTCACTGCATATATACTGGCTGTGTGCCCTGTGGGCATTATACATGATGTTGGCATCTCATATATACTGGCTGTGTGCCCTGTGGGCATTATACATGATGTTGGCACCTCATATATACTGGCTTTGTGCCCTGTGTGCATTATACATGATGTTGGTGCTGCATATATACTGGCTGTGTGCCCTGTGGGCATTATAGATGCTGTTGGCACCTCATATATACTGGCTGTGTGCCCTGTGGGCAATATACATGATGTTGGCACCTTATATATACTGGCTTTGTGCCCTGTGTGCATTATACATGATGTTGGCGCTGCATATATACTGGCTGTGTGCCCTGTGGGCATTATACATGATGTTGGCACTGCATATATACTGGCTGTCTGCCCTGTGGGCATTATACATGATGTTGGCACTGCATATATACTAGCTGTGTGCCCTGTGGGCATTATACATGATGTTGGCACTGCATATATACTGGCTTTGTGCCCTGTGTGCATTATACATGATGTTGGCACTGCATTTATACTGGCTTTGTGCCCTGTGTGCATTATACATGATGTTGGCGCTGCATATATACCAGTTGTGTGTCCTGTGGGCATTATATATGATGTTGGCGCTGCATATATACCGCCTGTGTGCCCTGTGGGCATTATATGTGATGTTGGCACTGCATATATACTGGCTGTGTTCCCTGTGGGCATGATACATGATGTTGGCACTGCATATATACTGGCTGTGTGCCCTGTGGGCATTATAGATGGTGTTGGCACTGCATATATACTGACTGTGGGCCTTGTGGGCATTATACATGATGTTGGCTCTTCATATATACTGGCTGTGTTCCCTGTGGGCATTATACATAATGTTGGCACTGCATATATACCGCCTGTGTGCCCTGTGGGAATTATAGATGATGTTGGCACTGCATATATACCGCCTGTGTGCCCTGTGGGCATTATATATGATGTTGGCACTGCATATATACTGGCTGTGTGCCCTGTTGGCATTATACATGATGTTGGCACTGCATATATACTGGATGTGTGCCCTGTGGGCATTATAGATGGTGTTGGCTTTGCATATATACTAACTGTGTGCCCTGTGGGCATTATACATGATGTTGGCTCTTCATATATACTGGCTGTGTTCCCTGTGGGCATTATACATGATGTTGGCACTGCATATATACTGGTTGTGTGCCCTGTGGGCATTATGCATGATGTTGGCACTACATATATACTGGCTGTGTGCCCTGTTGGCATTGTACATGATGTTGGCTCTTCATATATACTGGCTGTGTTCCCTGTGGGCATTATAAATGATGTTGGCACTGCATATATTCTGGCTGTGTGCCCTGTGGGCATTTTAGATGGTGTTGGCACTGCATATATACTAACTGTGTTCCCTGTGGGCATTATACATAATGTTGGCTCTTCATATATACTGACTGTGTGCCCTGTGGTCAATATACATGATGTTGGCACTGCATATATACTGGCTGTGTGCCCTGTGGGCATTATAGATGGTGTTGGCACTGCATATATACTGACTGTGTGCCCTGTGGGCATTATAGATGATGTTGACACTGCATATATACTGACTGTGTGCCCTGTTGGCATTATTCATGATGTTGTCACTGCATATATACTGGCTATGTGCCCTGTGGGCATTATACATGATGTTGGCACCTCATATATACTGGCTGTGTGCCCTGTGGGCATTATACATGATGTTGGCACCTCATATATACTGGCTGTGTGCCCTGTGGGCAGTATACATGATGTTGGCACAGATAGTAAAGAATCTACCAAGCTAATTGTAGGGGTATGCTATAGACCCCCTAATGTAAGCGAAGAGGAGGAGGCCCAGCTCCTGTTGCAAATAGAAAAGGCTGCTAGTTTGGGGCAAGTGATAATAATGGGGGATTTTAATTACCCTGATATTGACTGGGGCAATAGTACTGCCAGGACAGTAAATGGGAACAAGTTTATAAACTTGCTGCACGACAACTTTATGTCACAGGTTGTTGAGGAGCCAACCAGGAACCATGCTATACTAGATCTAGTGATCTCTAATGACCCAGAACGTATAGCAAATGTGCAAGTGGTTGAACCCCTGGGTAATAGTGACCATAATGTTATTTCATTTGATGTTTGGTGCAGGAAACAAATTTACACGGGGGCAACAAAGACACTGAATTTTAGGAAGGCAAATTTTAGCTCCTTAAGGGCAGCGCTTCAGGGCATAGATTGGGGCATTATGTTTTCTGATAAAAATACAGAGCAGAAATGGTTGTCATTTAAAATGATATTAAATCATTACTGTTCTCAATTCATTCCATTAATAAGAAAAAGTAGAAGTGTTAAGAATCACCCCATGTGGCTTAACTCTGAGGTAAAGAAGTTAATAGGGAAAAAAAGGAAAGCTTTTAAGAAATATAAGTCAGAGGGGACAGTAGCTGCGTTTAATGAATATAAACACTATAACAAGTGTTGTAAAACAGCAATCCGGAAGGCAAAGATAGAAAATGAGGAGCGCATCGCGGCCGAGGCCAAGACTAACCCCAAAAAGTTTTTTAAGTATATTAATAGTAAAAAGATGCAGGTTGAGGGTGTGGCCCCATTGAGTTATAATAACAATATGGTTACAGCGGATACAGAAAAGGCAGATGTGCTTAACCAGTTCTTTTCTTCTGTGTATACAGTAGAGGAGCCAGTGGGCCAAGTCTCACCCAATAGCTTCACTGTTGCCTCAGCTCCAACTACACAGTGGTTGGCACAGGATATGGTGCTTAAAGGGTTACACACGATAAATGTAAACAAGGCACCTGGGCCAGATGGAATACACCCTCGGGTACTGAGAGAGCTAGGGGCAGAATTGCAGTGGCCCTTGTTTCTGATATTCTCAGACTCTCTTTCATCAGGTATGGTACCTAGTGATTGGAAGAAGGCGAATGTCACTCCCATATTTAAAAAGGGAATAAGATCTCAGCCTGGCAATTATAGGCCTGTAAGTTTGACATCCGTGGTGGGCAAGTTATTTGAAGGCTTGTTAAGGGATCACATTCAAAATTATGTAGTGGAGAATGGCATTATGAGCAGTAATCAGCATGGCTTTATGAAGGACAGGTCATGTCAGACCAATTTAATTGCTTTTTATGATGAGGTAAGTAAGAAGCTGGACAGTGGGGATGCAGTAGATATAATCTATTTGGATTTTGCCAAAGCATTTGATACCGTTCCCCACAAACGACTGCTTTCTAAGCTAAGGTCTATTGGTCTTAGTGAAGTCGTTTGCACATGGATAGAAAACTGGCTACAGGATCGGGTACAGAGGGTGGTTGTTAATGGCACATTCTCTACTTGGAGTAAGGTTCTCAGTGGGGTCCCTCAGGGTTCTGCACTGGGTCCACTTTTGTTTAATTTGTTCATAAATGACTTAGGGGAGGGTATTATGAGTAATGTATCAGTGTTTGCAGATGACACAAAACTCTGCAGACCAGTCAATTCTATCCAGGATGTGACATCCCTGCAGCAGGATCTTGACCAACTGGCAATCTGGGCAGCTAAGTGGCAGATGAGATTTAATGTGGATAAATGTAAGGTCATGCACCTGGGATGTAAAAATATGCAAGCCCCGTATAACCTTAATGGGACTGCACTAGGCAAATCCATAATGGAGAAGGATCTTGGAGTCCTTGTAGATAATAAACTTGGCTGTAGCAAGCAATGCCAGGCAGCAGCTGCAAGGGCAAACAAGGTTCTGAGCTGTATTAAAAGGGGTATAGATTCACGGGAGGAGGGGGTTATTCTTCCCCTTTACAGAGCACTGGTAAGGCCCCATCTAGAATATGCTGTTCAGTTTTGGTCTCCAGTGCTCAAACGGGACATTATTGAGCTAGAGAGGGTCCAGAGAAGGGCAACTAAGCTGGCAAAGGGTATGGAAAGTCTCGGTTATGAAGAAAGACTGGCCAAGTTGGGTCTGTTTACACTGGAGAAGAGGCGCTTAAGAGGTGACATGATAACTATGTATAAATATATAAGGGGATCATATAATAACCTCTCTAATGTTTTATTTACCAGTAGGTCCTTCCAACGGACACGAGGGCACCCACTCCGTTTAGAAGAAGGGAGGTTCCATTTAAATATTCGGAAAGGATTTTTTACAGTGAGAGCTGTGAAGTTCTGGAATTCCCTCCCCGAATCAGTCGTACTGGCTGATACATTATATAGCTTTAAGAAGGGGCTGGATGGATTCTTAGCAAGTGAGGGAATACACGGTTATGGGAGATAGCTCTTAGTACAAGTTGATACAGGGACTGGTCCGATTGCCATCTTGGAGTCAGGAAGGAATTTTTTCCCCTCTGAGGCAAATTAGAGAGGCTTCAGATGGGGTTTTTTGCCTTCCTCTGGATCAACTTGTAGTTAGGCAGGTTAGGTATAGGCATTATGGTTGAACTTGATGGACGTATGTCTTTTTTCAACCCAACTTACTATGTTACTATGTTACTATGTATGTATATATACTGGCTGTGTGCCCTGTGGGCATTATAAATGATGTTGGCACTGCATATATACTGGCTGTGTGCCCTGTGGGCATTTTAGATGGTGTTGGCACTGCATATATACTAACTGTGTTCCCTGTGGGCATTATACATAATGTTGGCTCTTCATATATACTGGCTGTGTGCCCTGTGGTCAATATACATGATGTTGGCACTGCATATATACTGGCTGTGTGCCCTGTGTGCATTATAGATGGTGTTGGCACTGCATATATACTGACTGTGTGCCCTGTGGGCATTATAGATTATGTTGACACTGCATATATACTGACTGTGTGCCCTGTTGGCATTATTCATGATGTTGTCACTGCATATATACTGGCTGTGTGCCCTGTGGGCATTATACATGATGTTGGCATCTCATATATACTGGCTGTGTGCCCTGTGGGCATTATACATGATGTTGGCACCTCATATATACTGGCTTTGTGCCCTGTGTGCATTATACATGATGTTGGTGCTGCATATATACTGGCTGTGTGCCCTGTGGGCATTATAGATGCTGTTGGCACCTCATATATACTGGCTGTGTGCCCTGTGGGCAATATACATGATGTTGGCACCTTATATATACTGGCTTTGTGCCCTGTGTGCATTATACATGATGTTGGCGCTGCATATATACTGGCTGTGTGCCCTGTGGGCATTATACATGATGTTGGCACTGCATATATACTGGCTGTCTGCCCTGTGGGCATTATACATGATGTTGGCACTGCATATATACTAGCTGTGTGCCCTGTGGGCATTATACATGATGTTGGCACTGCATATATACTGGCTTTGTGCCCTGTGTGCATTATACATGATGTTGGCACTGCATTTATACTGGCTTTGTGCCCTGTGTGCATTATACATGATGTTGGCGCTGCATATATACCAGTTGTGTGTCCTGTGGGCATTATATATGATGTTGGCGCTGCATATATACCGCCTGTGTGCCCTGTGGGCATTATATGTGATGTTGGCACTGCATATATACTGGCTGTGTTCCCTGTGGGCATGATACATGATGTTGGCACTGCATATATACTGGCTGTGTGCCCTGTGGGCATTATAGATGGTGTTGGCACTGCATATATACTGACTGTGGGCCTTGTGGGCATTATACATGATGTTGGCTCTTCATATATACTGGCTGTGTTCCCTGTGGGCATTATACATAATGTTGGCACTGCATATATACCGCCTGTGTGCCCTGTGGGAATTATAGATGATGTTGGCACTGCATATATACCGCCTGTGTGCCCTGTGGGCATTATATATGATGTTGGCACTGCATATATACTGGCTGTGTGCCCTGTTGGCATTATACATGATGTTGGCACTGCATATATACTGGATGTGTGCCCTGTGGGCATTATAGATGGTGTTGGCTTTGCATATATACTAACTGTGTGCCCTGTGGGCATTATACATGATGTTGGCTCTTCATATATACTGGCTGTGTTCCCTGTGGGCATTATACATGATGTTGGCACTGCATATATACTGGTTGTGTGCCCTGTGGGCATTATGCATGATGTTGGCACTACATATATACTGGCTGTGTGCCCTGTTGGCATTGTACATGATGTTGGCTCTTCATATATACTGGCTGTGTTCCCTGTGGGCATTATAAATGATGTTGGCACTGCATATATACTGGCTGTGTGCCCTGTGGGCATTTTAGATGGTGTTGGCACTGCATATATACTAACTGTGTTCCCTGTGGGCATTATACATAATGTTGGCTCTTCATATATACTGGCTGTGTGCCCTGTGGTCAATATACATGATGTTGGCACTGCATATATACTGGCTGTGTGCCCTGTGGGCATTATAGATGGTGTTGGCACTGCATATATACTGACTGTGTGCCCTGTGGGCATTATAGATGATGTTGACACTGCATATATACTGACTGTGTGCCCTGTTGGCATTATTCATGATGTTGTCACTGCATATATACTGGCTATGTGCCCTGTGGGCATTATACATGATGTTGGCACCTCATATATACTGGCTGTGTGCCCTGTGGGCATTATACATGATGTTGGCACCTCATATATACTGGCTGTGTGCCCTGTGGGCAGTATACATGATGTTGGCACCTCATATATACTGGCTTTGTGCCCTGTGTGCATTATACATGATGTTGGTGCTGCATATATACTGGCTGTGTGCCCTGTGGGCATTATAGATGCTGTTGGCACCTCATATATACTGGCTGTGTGCCCTGTGGGCAATATACATGATGTTGGCACCTTATATATACTGGCTTTGTGCCCTGTGTGCATTATACATGATGTTGGCGCTGCATATATACTGGCTGTGTGCCCTGTGGGCATTATACATGATGTTGGCACTGCATATATACTGGCTGTCTGCCCTGTGGGCATTATACATGATGTTGGCACTGCATATATACTAGCTGTGTGCCCTGTGGGCATTATACATGATGTTGGCACTGCATATATACTGGCTTTGTGCCCTGTGTGCATTATACATGATGTTGGCGCTGCATATATACCAGCTGTGTGTCCTGTGGGCATTATACATGATGTTGGCACTGCATATATACCGGCTTTGTGCCCTGTGGGCATTACAGATGATGTTGGCACTGCATATATACCGGCTGTGTGCCCTGTGGGCATTATACATGATGTTGGCGCTGCATATATACCGGCTTTGTGCCCTGTGGGCATTATAGATGATGTTGGCACTGCATATATACCGGCTGTGTGCCCTTTGGGCATTATATATGATGTTGGCACTGCATATATACTGGCTGTGTGCCCTGTGGGCATTTTACATGATGTTGGCACTGCAAATATACTGGCTGTGTGCCCTGTGGGTATTATAGATGGTGTTGGCTTTGCATATATACTAACTGTGTGCCCTGTGGGCATTATACATGATGTTGGCTCTTCTTATATACTGGCTGTTTTCCCTGTGGGCATTATACATGATGTTGGCACTGCATATATACTGGCTGTGTGCCCTGTGGGCATTATACATGATGTTGGCACTGCATATATACTGGCTGTGTTCCCTGTGGGCATTATACATGATGTTGGCGCTGCATTTATACTGGCTATGTGCCCTGTGGGCATTATACATGATGTTGGCACTGCATATATACTGGCTGTGTGCCCTGTGGGCATTATACATGATGTTGGCACTGCAAATATACTGGCTGTGTGCCCTGTGGGCATTATAGATGGTGTTGGCTTTGCATATATACTAACTGTGTGCCCTGTGGGCATTATACATGATGTTGGCTCTTCTTATATACTGGCTGTGTTCCCTGTGGGCATTATACATGATGTTGGCACTGCATATATACTGGCTGTGTTCCCTGTGGGCATTATACATGATGTTGGCACTGCATATATACTGGCTGTGTGCCCTGTGGGCATTATACATGATGTTGGTGCTTCATATATACTGGCTGTGTTCCCTGTGGGCATTATACATGATGTTGGCGCTGCATTTATACTGGCTGTGTGCCCTGTGGGCATTATACATGATGTTGGCACTGCATATATACTGGCTGTGTGCCCTGTGGGCATTATACATGATGTTGGCACTGCATATATACTGGCTGTGTGCCCTGTGGGCATTATACATGATGTTGGCACAGCATATATACTGGCTGTGTGCCCTGTGGGCATTATAGATGGTGTTGGCACTGCATATATACTGGCTATGTGCCCTGTAGGCATTATACATTATTTTGGCACTGCAGATAAACTGGCTATGGGGTTTTGGGCACATAGCCCATTGGGGTGAGAAACAGGGGGCACTGGGAAAGGCATATTAAAGTGGGAGCGGGACGCATTATGGCTCACATATTTCTCTTTAGAGCTCACTGACCCATCTGTGCTTCAGCAGCTCCGTATTCTCATTATCCTTAGTCGCTATTGCTGAACAGTTAGCATAGTTACAGCACAGCAGAGTGAGGGACTGTTCAGCAATAGAGAATAAGAATAATTATAATACGGAGCTGCTGAAGGGGCTTTAGCCATGCTGTTGCATTGTGGCCTTTGGAGCAAAGCAATATTCTACTTCCTTCCAATCATTACAGTACAGTAGATACTTACAGTATATAGTAGGTTGGTTGCCCTCATTTCTGTATCTATGGCTCCCTGTATGTTTTATAGCCCCATTAGGTACATATTAACCACATTAGGTACCAATTAAGTCATATGACCTCTTAAGTATAGTAAGACAAGATGATGTCAGGGTTACAGAGTGTAACTGTGGGATAGTGAGTATAGTAAGGCAAGATGGTATCAGGGGTACAGAGTGTAACTGTGGGATAGTGAGTATAGTAAGACAAGATGATGTCAGGGGTACAGAGTGTAACTGTGGGATAGTGAGTATAGTAAGGCAAGATGGTATCAGGGGTACAGAGTGTAACTGTGGGATAGTGAGTATAGTAAGGCAAGATGGTATCAGGGGTACAGAGTGTAACTGTGGGATAGTGAGTATAGTAAGGCAAGATGGTATCAGGGGTACAGAGTGTAACTGTGGGATAGTGAGTATAGTAAGGCAAGATGGTATCAGGGGTACAGAGTGTAACTGTGGGATAGTGAGTATAGTAAGGCAAGATGGTCTCAGGGGTACAGAGTGTAACTGTGGGATAGTGAGTATAGTAAGGCAAGATGGTCTCAGGGGTACAGAGTGTAACTGTGGGATAGTGAGTATAGTAAGGCAAGATGGTATCAGGGGTACAGAGTGTAACTGTGGGATAGTGAGTATAGTAAGAAAAGATGGTCTCAGGGGTACAGAGTGTAACTGTGGGATAATGAGTATAGTAAGGCAAGATGGTATCCGGGGTACAGAGCGTAACTGTGGGATTGTGGGATAGTGAGTATAGTAAGGCAAGATGGTCTCAGGGGTACAGAGTGTAACTGTGGGATAATGAGTATAGTAAGGCAAGATGGTATCAGGGGTACAGTATAGTGGTAATCCTATATACATTTAGTATCAAACTGTTCAGGGGCCCCATTCATATTTAGGGAGAATTTCAGCAGACAGCTAGTTGCTAGGTCCAGTTTTCCCTAGCATCCCAATAGTGGTTTGAAAGAGAGAAAAAGAATGGGATAGAAATATTAGTAGTACCGTAAAACCCTTAGTTCAGCTCCTGCACAGGGTACAATGGCGCTACCCAAACAAAGCTGTACATGGGGTGGGTACGCAGGTGGGTAACATCTTGCCCTACTGACGCCATCTTGTTCTGCTGAACCTATGTTACCTTCCGCTGCTGCTGTGCAGGAACCTTCTGTGCTTGGGGGAACTCGCATGAATGGTCCTGCAGCTCCAGTGGCTTTGGTGCTACAACTCCCAGTACCCTGCATCCACCTTAAGGCAATGTTTTATATACATAGTACATAGTATTAATGGGAAGGAGCACACACAGAGCAGGTGAATGCTGCTTGCTTAGACTTTATTTTAGTGTTGCCAGGATGCTTGAAAAAGGTGCAGGTCTCCCCAAAACACGCCCCAAACTACAATAAAGTATAAGTAGAATGAAGCTGCTAGTTGTGTGCTCCATCTATGCTTGGCCCAGGGCACGGGCACTTGTTTGTCTGCTTGTACTGTCGTATATAAACTGCTCTGCCCGGCTAGTAATGGGAATCCTATAGGTAGCAGCACCGGCGATTTTGTCTGAATATGAGCAGCGTTGGGGTTTAATATCGTTTCCATTGCTGCAAATATCTGGCAGTGGTGCTGATTCCTGGCACGCTATTGGCAAGCAGAGAGCGGATCCCACTCTGTGCTGTTACCCCTCTGTACATTACTGGGGGCTATTCTTCATAACTAAATGATGGGAATAATAGCATGTAACAAACTGGGATACACACGCGGGGCACAGTATTAACCCTTTCTCCTCTGTAGCTTTACTTCTAGCAGTAATTGTGTTACTCTTCTATAAAACTGAGTTGGTAAGGTAACAGAATTATGTGTCAGTTTGGGGCAGAGATGGGACAGGGGGGCAACGCTGGCACATTAAAGTGAAAGAGTTGGGTTTGGGTTGTATCGCTGTTCATTGAAGCTATTGCCAGAGGGGGCTGATTCTCAGCCGGTGTATAATAAACGCAGGCCAAATATCAGCCAATCCGCTGGCATGGGCCTGGGTGCCACACACAGCGGGTAGTAAGTCCCATCTGGCAGTAGCTTAAAGCTTTAGGGGAATGTTGATGTTACGCCATGCTGGTGTTTGTATCCAGCAATGCTAGGAAGGTCTTTATTCTGCTCTTGTATACGGCGCGGTGCCACAGGGGTTCTGCCCGCTGCTGCTTCCCGGTGCCTCATTCAGTTGCACCTGGTTCAGATGGCACCGGCAGGACTAGGGATCCATATATTTTGAAAAGGGAATGGATTTGATACATACAAAAGAGTTACCTGTTTGTCGGAAATCAGAAGGATTTCCCTTCCCCTCAGTATGGGGGTTCCATAACATGGGTGGGTTCTGTGCTTTACTGCTCACCTGGCAATATTCTGTGTATCCAGGGAATATGGCTGCATAGTATCCATACAGGAGCAGGTTTTGTACCCACAGGCACCTTCACATCTGCCCAATGAATATTGTGTTGTGCATTTTACCCTTCAGTGATTTGGGCTCAGGGCTGGATGCCATGATGGGGAATGATGGGAGGATGCCAAGAATGCCCATTATAAACAGAAGCTCAGCCCGTTAGCCCGGTGTGAGAATGCTTGGTAGAGCGGCCATACCCGCTGGAGGACTGGTGTGTGTCACTCACAGGTACTGAAGTGCTGGGGGGTGTAAGGAATCAGACTGACACATACAGTGGAAAGCAGGGTTTCTTATAAAGCAGCAACATGTGTACATTTCTCTTTCTTTCTTCTTTAACTTTTCAGTGTCTCTACTTTGCTGATTTGTTCCATTCTCAGTCTCTCCCCCTCTATGTGTTTCCCCTTCCAAATGAGCCCAATACCCAGAATAAAGACACACACACGGCTTGATGGTTCATCTGTGAAAATCACAGTTTTATTAATAATACAAATAATAAATTGTGTTTTTCATTGATTCTGAGGAAGGCAAAAAAAAACCTCTGAGAAGCTTTGAGCCAATCTGCTTCATTAGAGGGAAAAATTCCTTCCTGACTCCTTAACGGCAATCGGATTTGCTCCCAGAATCAATGCCTTCACCCTGCTTGCCATAATCAAGGGAAGCAGGGTGAGGGAAACAAGGGAATATGGTACCATACACATGAGCATGTTGAAGTCACATGGTGAATGCTGCATTCTGTTTCATTCTATGGCCCCCAGGCAGCTTGCAGACCCCGGCATCTGTAGTCTGAGGGATGGAGTAAAAAGGAATGCAGTGTTTACCAAGTAGCAAAAGATGCTCTTGTGCATAATACCATATTTTGAATCAAGGCGAAAGCACCACTGGTGGAACTGTGGTGGCTGGAAAGGGAGGCACCCCTGGTGGTAATGCTGTGGAAAGAAATATGGTACCATACACAGGAACCCCTTCAAGCTGCAAGGTCAATGCTGCATTCCGTTCCATTCCATTGTGCCCCAGGCAGCCTGCAGACCCCGGCTCCTGCAGTCTGAGGGATGGAGGGAAAGGGAATGCAGTTTTTACCAAGCAGGTTAAGGTGCTCTTGTGCATAATACCATATTCTGGATGAGGGGGAGGCAACTCTGGTGGAACTGGCATAGCCTCACATACTCACTGCTGTTCCCTGTAGATGGAGTACCCAGACGGAGATGCACCGTAACTTGTTAGTGATAAACTACCGGTGGTTCTGATAGTTGGTGCCGTTGTTCTAAGGGCAGTCTGTAAAAGCAAACAAAATAACGTCAATCTGAAACCAGAGCAAGTGATATCCCTGTAGAAATCCTATAACTCTTATGGGCACATTAACCTTAATTTGGACAGTAGAGCAAAGTAAAAATATAGACTTAGCAGCATTGCACCTTTGCCCTCAACTTTCTGTGATTGTGGGAAAAAGTACAAATTGCGGTTTTCCGTGCATTTTCAAGCCATTTGCACAATCATAAATATGGTTTTCTGT
The DNA here is from genome assembly GCF_000004195.4 of Xenopus tropicalis. NCBI lineage: Eukaryota > Metazoa > Chordata > Amphibia > Anura > Pipidae > Xenopus > Xenopus tropicalis. Next base: position 20,988,852 of record NC_030684.2, on the reverse strand, counting down.
TTGGCAAAATGATGAAGATTCACTTCCCATTGGTTTCTATGGCCTCTCAGCAGGTTTCAGCCGCGCGGGATTTATATGTCTTTTTCATGTTTTTCACTCAATGCTCAAAATCACAGACTTGTAATGGCTTTTAATTCATCAACCCCTTACTCTTTCCAAAACAAAATAGTGAGAAGGAAAGAAATCTATTCCTTTGAAATAACAGCATACAAAGAAGAAAGCAAGAGGAGGATGGTTTATATACTGCACCTGGGTATCTGTCGATGTTCTTCAGGAGTATGGCCCTGTTGATCTCCTCTAGTTTTTTATAGAGGTACTCCAGGTAGACTTTGGCATCATTCCTGTTCTTCCGGAACTCTGCCTTCCATGTCAACCACCACCATTTGGTGATTGTCAGGCAGTCTCTGGCCATCCAGTAATCATACAGGGCCCTCCTGATCTCAGCAGTGATGTACTGCCTAATGCAGTCCAAGTAAGGGCTCACCCGGGGATCCTCAAAATCGGTGATCTCAAAGATCCCGTGCTCCTCCTCCCGGTAGATCCACCTTGAGGCCTAGAGAAATGCAGGAAACAAGACAACATTTAGGTCTCCAGCAGTTTGTATTTAATCCCCAGCAATAATAATTCATCCCAAATGCACAAATATCAACACAATGGGGCACATTTACTTATCCACGAACGCTCCGACCGTTCGCTCGATCGGTCCAATCGTATTTTCCTTGACTTTTTCCTACCTTGCGCGACTTTTTCGCAGCTTGCGCGACTTTTTCAATGCTTTCACAAATTTTTCGACGCTTGCGTATTTTTAGCACGAAAAAATCGGATCGGATTGTGACTAATACGATTTTTTCGGAAGCATTTTCGTGATATTTGCGATCTTCAGGAATTTTCGTCTCCAATCCGAATTTTTTTCCATTCGGGATTCGAACTCGTGTTTTGATAAATCTGCCCCAATGTGTATTTATTAGCACTAGGGGAGCTGTTCAAATGATCTTTATTTAGAGAGCAAATAACATGGAAACTCTCACTAGTACGTTTTAACCCTGAATATGGGAAATGTAACGCTCAGGGCACACACTAAGCTAAACCCTCTAATTGTATTTACATTGAAAATATACAGTGTTTATAATTGGGTTAGTATTCCCTTTAACCCCTTGGGTTTGGAGAGGACAGAGAATAAAACAAGCTGTGAGCGGCCTTACCTGGCTGTAGCCTTTCATGAAGTCATACTTCCTGCTGGGACACAAGCCCATCTCTGCTGCCCCTGTAATATAAAAGAGAGATTTGGGAAGGTTAGGGTTAATGTGGATGTGTAAAATAACTATCTAAAGACCTCGTTACACAAAATTAAAATTAGAGTTAGGGGTATTGGAATAACAGCAGCACATTTTCACCAGTTTTAATAATACCCCTCATGGAGCCAAGAAGTAGTTTTATCCCCCTCTGAGGCAAAATAGAGAGGCTTCAGATGGGGTTTCCCACCTCCCTGTGGACCAGCTAGCAGTTAGGCAGGGATCATTTGGACAAAAGGTTGGACTGAATGGACATGTGTCTTTTATCAACCTCACCTACTATGTCATACATATTACAGAGAGAAAATACAAGATCCTTACCTTCCTTCAGATGATCAGGAATGGGGTGGGTTCTTCTTCCTCTTCTCTAGATGGTATTTGCTGGTCTCAATAAGGAATCTTCTTTCTTCTCTGTCGTCTTCTCTGTCTTCTTCTGTATCGCAGTAAATTGCTTGGAAATTCGCTATAAATCGCTAGAATCTCTGAATATTTCACTTTATGGGGAGACAGAGAGAAGAGAGTGTGAGCTCTCATGAGTCGAAACCTCTCTGCCATTTATAGCAGTATATACTAGGGTTCCTTTTCTGTATCCCTCCCAGTTGTACTGCGCTACTGAATATGGCAATCGGCTTTGACCGGTCCTCTAAGGGGGTATCACCACTATTTTAGGACAAGTGATTTAGATTTAACCCTCCAATAGTTAGAAATAGTAAATCAGGCCCTGTGTCTGGAAAGGGAGAAATACAGTTTGGCTCATGTATCAACCTGCACCTGGCAGCGACCCATAGCAACCAAGCAGTGATAAGCTTTGCCCTGCCAGCTGTAGGTAGAACTATGAAGGCATAAATCTGATTGGTGCCGGTGTTGGTAATAGCCCCCCCCCCCCATTTCTGTTCCTACCATGTACCCTATTGCCCCCCACAGTCGGGGGTGCTTGAAGGCAAAGTACATGAGACTTTTACTAATACATTTTTTCTGTAAAAGAAAAATGTATTGAAATGTATTGAGTTAAATTCAGTTAAATGTTAAGGTTGCTACATGAGAGCAGGGCAGATACCCGGGGCAAAGGGGCAGAACTCTAAGGAGCCTGTCAATACTGGGAGGAAAAATGTATGTATTGTATGGCCTCCAAATGTTTATGGGGTCACCAGTCAAAAAAAAAAGGATATATTTGCTGCAGAACTGCAAAACTGCCAAACCCTGTGTCTGTGTCTCCCAACCAGCGCTAAGATTAATGTCATCTCTAAATTTCTCCAAATTCACTAAAATCTGTGAGAGGAGCAACATCCGCTAGTCTAGGGGGGCATCACCCAACTATTTCCCATCTTTTTTTAGCTAAAATAAGGGTTATTTGGCAAAAAATCTCTCAGAGGGGATTCAGACTTACCTCTCACCACAAAGTCAACCAACGGACAAACCCAACTGTCACATTTCTAGGAGTGAAGTCACATGTCGTGAAACACTGTGAAACAATGTAGCAGAAACAACATGATTGTTAGACCTGGGTAAAAACATTTCGCTAGATTATTTTTGCTTCAATCATCAGTACCAGCGACCAGTAAAGGATAAATAAATGCTGCTTCATTTGTCTCTGGCATAAATAGTGTGAGAATGGCAGTATTTTAAATGTTAAACAATGAAATTCAGTGAATTAAATCTGATTGGCTGTTGGTAGCTCCGTACACTTTTGGGCACCCAAGAAAAATTGCCTTTTCATTTGGGTTTCCCCCTTGACTATGTGATTCAAGTTTGGTGGGTTTGGCTCCAGAGCTCTAAGATTGGAAGCAGTTTAAATGTCTCCATTAAAGTCAATGGGTGAAATTGGATTGGCCGCTGTTGGCCCCTTCCACTTTGAGTTGTCCAACAAATGTCGCTGTTTCATTTGGGGTGACCCCATGATTATGTTATTCAAGTTTGGGGAGTGTAGCTTCAGAGCTGTAAGTGTGGCAGCAGTTTGAAAATCTTTCCTGTCAAAGTCAATGGAAATATTGGGGTGTTCAGAGCGGCGCCGCAAAAAGACGGAGGCCGGGATCCCTTAGAAAAGCACAAGCAGCCTGCTCCGCTATAGGGCGAAGAAGTGGAGAGAGTTTGAGTGTTGTACCCCTAAACCTGTAGGAGGAGAAGCGTTTAGAAAATGGGCTGCGCTAAGAACGGGCTGAAGAATAAGCTGAAGTGGAAGAACAGTTTTTCAAAGCAACATAATAAATCCCAGGCTGATATGGGCACTAGTACTATGGATGGGGCACATATACATTTATCCCAGTAAGGTAAATGGCCAGTGAATTAAAGGGTAATCCCAGAACGTTTCTCTCTGTCTCAGCTTTTTTATATGTTAAATATGCTCGAGAACAGTAAACTTTAGCCTTCCAGGGTTGGAGCTATAAATATATATATTCACAGTGTGATTCATGAATGTTATGCATAAGTTACACATAAGTACGTGTCCCCACAGCTCAAAAATATATGATTTTGGGTGGGTCAATGTATTGTTTTGTGTGTTTTTACCCCACAAAAATGCAGAAAAATTTCTTTAAAGTGGAAGCTTTGAGGGGATTTTTTTTTTTTAGAATTTTCATACAATTTTATAGAAACTGCTACATCCAGTGGTCCAACTACATTCTAGTGAGAGTCTGACTGCTTACGACTTGATGTAATGAATTATGGGAAATAAAAATATAATCTATTCTCCAATAAGTATTATGTCTGTGTAAATAGAATGTATAGTCCTTTTCAGTGTGGCAGTTCTCTACATCATGTCAGACGTCTAGAAGGAATACTGGAGTGTCTGGCCGAGCAGTCTAAGTGTGGATCCAGAAGTATGTTGGAGTCCCCTCCAGCCGCTAACGTGGAGGAGGGGTGTCTCTCATGGTTATGGCTATTTTATATGGAGAAGGGCTGCTAGGCTTTGGCAAGCACTCATATTTTAACAGCTCGGTGTCAACCTGTCCCCTGCCAAGCTCATCCCGCTTAGGCTGTAGTTACTGTACTGTTTCCTCCGTGAATGAGGCCGTGTGGGGGTCTGCCTCTGAAAGAAATCATTGGACATCATTCCCTTTTTGAATGGCCGCTCTTCTCGCTCCTGCTATAGCACCAAGTAATGTCCCCGTAATTGTAGCCTTACAATCGTCCCAGACTACGTCAGGGCTTGCAGTGTTGTTATTAGTGTCCCTGAAGTCCATTGAGGCTCCTTAGAGCCCGCCTCGGATAGCCACGGTGAACTAAGGCTACAAATTTGGGATCGTCCTGCTGGTATTATATTTATCTTAAGGAGGACTGTATGGGCAGACCAGACCATATAGTATTTGGTCCACTAGTCTGTGTAAGTGAGAAATAGCTAAGGCTAAGTTGATTCTGGTTAGTGTGTTTATACTTAGTGGATTGGCAGGAGCCCATGTGGATAGATCTTTCCACTTTCAGATGTCGGTGAGGCCCAAAGTAACAGTATAGTGTCCATCAGGGTGTGGGATTGCCTATCAGGCTGCTAGTGGGGCTGCTGGGTATTCTGTAGCTTCTTGCCTTACCTGCTGCATTGCCTGGAGCTGAAAGGTTGGTGGTACATATATACTTGTTATGGTCAGTGGTTGGATAGCTAAGGTACAAGAAAGGGCTACAAATCTGCCCTGAGGGTCTGTATGTAAGTCATGAAGTGAAGTTTAAAAGGTATGTGTTTTCTAATCAAAATAGAAGTGCGTCTGGCATAAGGGGGCGTGATAGCCATGAGCCTCCCAAGGGCTTTTTTAATGCCAGTAGGCATTGTCCCTCGAGATGGGTCTCCTGCAGTAGCAGGATATGGGGCTGATATTTTGTAATGTAATGGAACACTAGAGATTGTCTGAATTTGGGCCCCTTAAATTCCAAGCTATGAGCGCTGAGGGCTCCTCTCCTGCTCGGTTTGACAATGACACATTGTGCAGTGACATGCAGTGCATTTCATTAATTGAGTGACCTTAGCATAGTGAACTTAAAATGAATATATTTATACCAGTTCTTGGGATTTCAATCTTCACACAGTTTAATCACCAGTATCGGAAAACAAAGCAATTTTTTCCCCAAAATAACTGTCCCTGTCCCTCCGTGCCGACCCCTAGTTGGGAAAGGCCTTTTCCCTGTAATTGTAAATGTGTTGTTAACACTAGGGAGATTAGTCTACTAATCTAAATTATGCTCCAGATAGTCCTGTAGAAGATGTGGGTTGGTCCTATGGGAGGTAGTGAGGGCTTCTACCCATTAAAAAGCTGCCAAAAAATGGCCATTCATTTCAGGTATAAGTGCATGTTTGGGTGCCAGTACAGTCAGCTAATGAATCACCATGGGTGAAAAGTATATTGAGCCTGTGTGTGATTGGTCCCCTCCTGAGTATCTTGTCCATAGAGGTTGATATTTCATGGTGGTCAAGTCGGCAAGTGTGTGTGGCTAAATCCCGAATGGACCAGGGATCAGGATACTGCATGTTACAGTCTGGGACAGATGCCAAGGGATATCCAGCAGTGAGCACTGGTTGTTGGGGTGCCTTCCAATTGTCAGTAATAACAAGCAGGAGGCTTGGGATAGTCCCAGTCTGCCTGGGGCACCCTACCTTTTGGATAAGTCTGTGTGTCCCTGCAGTAAGGTACCCAGGGTCATTATGGCCTGGTGTATTGCCCGCAGAGCAATTGCTGTTAATATCAGATGTACTGCCTGTTCTGGTAGTGGTTGTGTGGGTGGGGGAGAGCTCTCAAAATCGTACTCTGAGCGTGGGGAGCCACCGCCATATTGCACGCTCTCTGGATTGCTGTCTCTGGCAAAGGGTTCTAGCCAGGGGCAATTTTCACCTTGAAAAGCAGAATTTCCAGTTAAAAGTTAAAGTTACCAGGAGTTTTCTTTCTGCCACTTAACTGGCTTCGTGGCAGCTGCACCTTGGTTCTAGCTTCGCTGCTGCGTCGGATGGCGCATGGTGGCAAAACACAGATTTTCTTTAGGCACAAAATTTAGAGCTTATTAAATGTTTTGCAGTCTGGTAAATGATGTTTTGTTACTTCCATTTTACATTTAGTTATCGCTTTTGTCTTCTAGAGGAATAGTCCTGGTTACAGGGGAATATCTATGCCGGGTACATTTTCTGGTTTATTTGGGCGGTCAGCCGGTTAGCAAACCTAAGGGACAGTTCTCATAGTTGGCTCTCCCAGTGTTTGCCATGTTTACCTTTAATTTACCTGCTAGGCCCCCAAGGGTGCAGACACATGGAGCTACTACAAAAATGGACAGTGCTGATAATTGTCTCTACGTGTGTTTTAGCAGATTCAATTCTCAGTATTATCTATGGTATTTTCTGGCTGCTACTAAGTAGCTCCATGTGTCTTCGCCCTTATGCATCCCTGTAAGAGATTAACCGCCATACGTCATAACGACATAAGTGTTTTGGGAGAATACAAACAGAATTATGGCAGTAAAGAGAAGACAAAGGCCTTTTATTCAAAGCAGAATTATCTCTGAAGCCTCTCTACAAGCAACAGAAAGGCAGATTCACTGGTTTGGCAAGGTCCCATGTATGTATGAGTTTTACATTTGTATTACATTTTTCCATCTTCTCCTGTCACGATCAAGTTGTTAAACCTGCCTTCTGCCTCTGAGAGGCTTATCAAGCACTTTATGTAGCTCCTTTTTTCCCATGTGGAAGTTGTAGAATTTAGAATGCAAGAGGTGGAACAGAGAATTCAGGAATGGGTTGGCATTTAAACTGTAAGCATATTGTTAATACACCAAAGAACGGAATGCTGTGTATGAAGGTTGGAATAAACTAATCGGAGGGATTCCATAGGGTTCATTTGTGAATCTGAGCGCAGCATGCAAAGTGCAGAAATGGCCACAATCTGGCGTATGTATGGCATACATTATACCTGGTGTTGCAGCTGATATATGCAGCTTCTGTGCAGTTTGTTCAATTGTCAAGTCAGCATATGCAGGAGTGGAGAGTGAAAGGAATGGAGTAAAGATATTTTCAGTGCAACATGTGTAGGTTTATGGGTACAGGTGCCCTGTGGGCAGTGTATGCAGGTGTATATGCCAAGATGCTTTGAGTACGGGTGTGGGACCTGTTATTATATATTAGTTGGGATCAAATACAAGGTTCTGTTTTATTATTACAGAAAAAAAGAAACCATTTTTCAAAATTAGAATGATTTGCTTATAATGGAGTCTATAGGAGATGGCCTTTCCGTAATTCGGAACTTTCTGGATAATGGGTTTCTGGATAAGGGGTCTGATACCTGTACAAATCATGCTGCTTTGCTTAAAGTAGGTTTATATACAGAGGTTGTCATTTCAGTAAATGGCCATGTACATGTAGGTACACTCAGCAGAATATATGCAATGTATGCAGTATGTGTAGCAGTTTTGATTACAGTGTATGCAGGTGTATATGCAGGGCTATCAGTGCAGTACACAAGTGTTGTTTTTTATATTGTGCAATGTGAGCAGTAGGGGTTATTAATACTGCAGTGTATATGTGAGTGTGGTCAGTGCAGTCACTCTATGCTGGTGTTCAATGAAAACATATTTGAATTTCCAAATTCCCTCTTGATTTAGATGTCTGTAGGAAGAATGGATGTCGGACTTTATGCTTCAACTGTTCATACCTTCAGCTGCCAGTGTACTCATCCAACAGAGATGTGAAGCTGATAGTCCTTCTATTTGTTAGTTAAGGGTTGCTATTATAAACTGGTACATAGTGATGTGTTAAGGAGTAAAGAGGGAAGATTTGCAAGCTCTTCACCCTCTTCTCTCTTCCCAACCCTTTTTTGCAGTATCTTTCTGTTCTTTTTCCTTCATTTTCTAATCTGTTATCCTTCACTCTGTTGTTCTCCTTATCTCTTCTGCTCACAACCTATTTGTCATCACAACCTTTACTCTCCCCATCTCCTCTACCTTATCTGCCCAAACACCCTTCTGACTCTTAAGGTGCCCATACACGAGCAGATCCGCTCGCTTGGCGATGTCGCCAAGCGAGCGGATCTTCCCCCGATATCCCCACCTACGGGTGGGCGATATCAGGGAGCATTTAGGTAAAAAAAAAAATAATCCGATCGTTTGGCCCTGGGGCCAAACGATCGAATTATGTGGGCGGCAATGGGGCAGTCGGATCGGGGACCACATCAACGAGCCGATGCGGTCCCCGATCCGACCAGATTTTCTAACCTGGCCGATCGAGATCTGGCCAAGTTCAGGCCAGATATCGGTCGGCCAGGTCGCTCTGGTCTCCCCATACACGGGCCGATTAGCTGCCGAATCGGTCCAAGGGACCGATATCGGCAGCTATAGTCGGCCCGTGTATGGGGGCCTTTACTGTTCCTTCTCTGGTTCCCCCCTTCCTTAAATTGCCATACCCATACCCAGTATCTGCTCTACTATCTCCTACAGATAGCCCTTACCAGTATATGTGTATATATATATTTTTTTTTTTTTTTTTTCCTATAGGTCTGCTTAATGGAAATATTCTAACCTGAACTTTGTTTTATTTGTGAGCTTTTACTGTAACAGTTACAAAAAAAGTGTTATAGTTAGCTCGTATACAAGCTATTATCGTCACATTCAATCATTTCTAGAAAAGTGGAACGAAAAGTGCAATTAGTTTGGACAGTTGAACAGACACAGATAAGAGGAGTTTACATAAAAAAGGGGTAAACATTGGATCCGTTTGTAATTGCCCTGCTCTTCCCCACATCTAGAGCCCATATGTTCTGTCATCAGTTGTCTTTGTTTTAGTTCTACAGTGGTTCTATATTATCGGGCTAACAGTTTTAGTTGCTTTCTTGGTATCTGATACTCACTGAGCTTGTTCAGAGGATGTATAGATTTGTTTTCAATCTTTTTGCTAAAGATCTTGAAAATAAGAGTAATGAATAGTTAAAAGCTAGAAGATGTGCGTGTGTTGGTTCATGTTGATTATAAAGCACCAACCCATAATAGCAGGTTAGCAATTAGTCTCCATGTTGTTTCTTTAGGGCTCTGGATAGTGTTGTCCTTGTTTTGTTCCTAAATTAACATTACCTTTAAAGTTTAACCAGTTTCCTATAAAGTACATCTTGGTTTTCAACTGCGGTAACACAGGCTTGTTTCGTTAGCTCAGTGTTTGATTTACTAGCAAGGTTTGGGTCATTTCTTGGGTTGCTGGTTGCTTTGTGAGTTTCTATTACAGTTTGGTTGCTAATTGGGTTTATTTGCCTGTGATCACTGCCTTGTGAGAGTATTGCTGGGTCACTGTTGGGAACTGTTGGTATTTTATTTAATGTACAGGATGCTCCAGAGTCTGGAACTGTAGCCCACTCCAGCATTGTGCAGGGTGATGTTGGACTTGTGTGTGTGCTAACCCACGGGAACTCGTATATTATTTACATGGTAATTAATTCTTGTGGGGGAATTCTCTCCCTGAAATGGTTGTACAGGCAGATACATTAGATAGCTTCGAGAAGGGTTTGGCTTTTTAATAAGTGAGAAAATACTAAAAACTAAAAAGTTACTAAAAAAATCGATTTTAGTAAAATGTTAATTACAGTCTTTGATATGGATACAATCGGTTGCACTTGATCGACATGTGTCTTTCTTTAGTTCTTTAGACCTATGTACCAGAGACAGCACACTACTCGCTAAAGCACTTGGTAGGGCCCTTCTATGAGATAAGGTTGCCTACCGCTTTGTGAATAAAGTGTTGGTGCTTCTAGACATTTCCAATTCACAATCACTTTATTTACAGGTGACTGAGATAGCTGTAGCAGAGCAGGAATTGATGAACTGACTAAATGGAGCTTCAGCTCAGATAGGACAGAGCACATTGCGGACTCTCTCACTCCACATAAGTCAGTTTCAACCCTGCCTAATAGACTTGTTATAATTCTCTAAACCTCGTATGTACTGGCAACTGTAATAGCAGCCAAAGGTGGTTCTACCTAGCATTGTTACAGGGTGAATACTTATACAATCGCCAAATCTGCTTTTTAACTATTAGGTATATATTTTTTAGGTATCTCTTAGCATATGGTGTAAATCAAATGGTAAAAAATCATTTTAATTCCAGTGTGTAACAGTGCAGGGAATTTACACCAGACTGTTGTACAGCACTGAGGAATAAATGTAGTGCTGTATATACTGCCCAGAGCAATCACTGACTATAAAAGAGTTCAAATCTCTCTAATTGTTGAGGGAGCTAAATACAAAACTTAAATGGTGAAAAGTTTGTATTAATATGGTAAAACTCAATTTTTAAATACATTGTATATATTTTGTGTGTGTTTTAGACAGCCTAAAGCTAGGTAGAAAGAGCCAGATAACCTTCAGTCATTTGTCAGCTAAACTGGTCAGCATCTGCCCATGTGTAACCTGCAGTCACTGTCTGCTTGGGATCATGCAAGTCACCTAATCCCCCCTGTCCCACTTATGGTACAGCCCTTAGGGTGTCATTCATAGTGTCAGACATTTGCTCCTTGATAGTATGGTTACTCAGATTGCAAAATTGTAGATCCTTTTAAATGGCAGTGTAGGCTAGGGAAGAAGGTGCTGGCAGGAGGGGGGGGCTGCTTGATTTTGGAATATGGACAATATCCCTATAGACTGAAATGCAATCAAAAATATTGCCTTATTTTTTTGTTCCCTTTTATAAGGATTAGCTGTTACTGTGTGACTATCACATTAATCCCTGGTTTGAGTTTATTTGACTAATCATTGTTTTTCTTTCCCCACAGCTTTTTGATGGATGTATATACAGCCTTCATGCCATGATGGGGAATGGTGGGGGGGATGCCAGGAATGACCTTTGTGAACAGAATCTCCAGCCTGTTGGGCCAGTGTGAGAATGCTTGGTGGGGCAGCCATACCCGCAAGAGCACTGTCACTCACAGGTACTGAACCTTTCAGTGTTTCTTCACTGCTGATTTGATCCAATCTCACATACATTCCCACTCTCCACCCCTCTATATGTAACCCTTGTCAAATGAGACCAACCAATACCCAGAATAAAGGGCACACACACAGCGGCTTGATGGTAAATCTGTGAAAACAGTTTTATTGATGATATAAAATGCGCTTTTTTGATTCTGAGGAAGGCAAAAAAAAACCTCTGAGAAGCTTTGAGCCAATCTGCTTCATTAGAGGGAAAAATTCCTTCCTGACTCCTTAACGGCAATCGGATTTTCTCCCAGAATCAATGCGCGATGTTAAATGAGAGGAATATGGTGGCATACACATGAGCGCAGTTAAGCACTAGGTGAATTCTGCATTCCCTTCCATTCCACTGGGCCCCAGGCAGCCTGCAGACCCCGGCTTCTGCAGTCTAACCGATGGAGTGAAAGGGAATGCAGAATTTAGCGAGTACCTTCAGTGTGCCCCTGTGTATAAAACCATATATTGGAAGGAGGGGTGAGCGCTGGTGGAACTGCGGATAAGGAGAAGGCACCTAGACAGTGCAGTGCTGGATAGCAGCGTTGATCTCCTGCAAGGCCTTGTTCAGGTGTTTGAGTCTGGCCTTTATCTCCTTCTTCTCCTTCTTCCACTCAGCTGCACTTTTCCTGGGCAGGTCCAGTGTCAGTGCAGCTTTGCTGATCCACAGCTCTGTCTGTGCTCTGTGGATTTCTTCTGCGATCTTCTTCTTTATAGAGCGCAGATAGGGGTCAGCGTTGGGGCCACAGGATGTTCTCGCTGAGCCCTAGAGAAATGAAGGAAAAGAGAAGACATTAAGGGCTTAAGCAGTTTTTATTTCATTCATAGTAATAATAATGTGCCAGTTTCCTACCACAGAGGGAAATAGCAAAGTGGCAGGTATTTATTACCACTAGGGGTGCTGTTGTATTGATGGTAGATAACGTACATGATATGGCGACTCTTGTAAGAAGTAAATATAGGAAATGTAATTCCCAGGGCACACACTTGTATAATCCCTTATATTTCTATTTAAAAGTAATGGAACATAAATGCTGCTTATAATTGGGTTAGGCTCTCCTTTAACCCCTTGGTTACCTTTCTCAACAGTGACTTCTGTGAGGGCAGAAAAAAAAAAATAAGTTGTGAGCAGCCTTACCTGGTTCCTGGGTCTCAGGCAGCTGTTCTTGAGGCCCATGTCGGATGGTTCTGTAATATAAAATAGAGGGAAGGTTAGGGTTAATGTGGAGACTCCCAATAAACAAATAAAGATTTAGTAATAACTCACTGTGCAGATTCCTCTTCTTTTTCTTCTTCTTCTTCTTCTTCTTCTTCTTGTTCTTCTACTATAGATGTCGGGTTGTAGTCTTTATAAAGACTTTTGTTTGTCTTCTTCTGTATCACCGAGGATCGTAAGAGTCGCTGCAAATAGCTCAAAATCGCTTTAAATCTCTCAAATCGCTCTATTTCATGTAATGGGGAGAGAGAGAAGAGACTGTGAGCTCTTGTGATCCGGACCCTCTCTGCCATTTGTATTCAGTTAAATGTTAAGGTTGCTACATGAGAGCAGGGCAGATACCCGGGGCAAAGGGGCAGAACTCTAAGGAGCCTGTCAATACTGGGAGGAAAAATGTATGTATTGTATGGCCTCCAAATGTTTATGGGGTCCCCAGTCAAAAGAAAAAGGATATATTTGCTGCAGCCTGCAAAACTGCCAAACCCTGTGTCTGTGTCACCCAACCAGCGCTAAGATTAATGTCATCTCTAAAATTCTCCAAATTCACTAAAATCTGTGAGAGGAGCAACATCCGCTAGTCTAGGGGGGCATCACCCAACTATTTCCCATCTTTTTTTAGCTAAAATAAGGGTTATTTAGCAAAAAATCTCTCAGAGGGGATTCACACTTACCTCTCGCCACAAAGTCAACCAACGGACAAACCCAACTGTCACATTGCTGTGTGTGAAGTCATCTCTGGTCACATGTCATGAAATGTTTGTTTGTCATAACATTTACAGACAACTTTAAAACCATTGGGTTTTTGTAACACTACAAAAGAGTTTCTGAGTGGGGCTTCCCTTTAATGTTACTGCTAAATACATGGTGATAGCGAGTGGCAGAATAAATATATAAAGAGACAACAAATAGAGCATCTGATGAAATCCAGATTTCTTTGTGACAAGGCACCTAATAAAGACAATATTGATATTAGACAGGAACGTTAGAGATAAGCTGTTTGCATCTCCTGCCTATAGCCCATTGCATTCAGATTTGGCTACATTTTGATAGCTATTGCTATGCAACTTGTAGATATATAATATATATTATTGCACTCACGGTACATGTAGTATTCATTTAACGGCCCTGTTCTCTTAATATGTTATTACTAACTTGTGTGTTATCTGAAAAAAGTTGCGAAGATTGTGAATCATTGCTGGTGGCAGAAATATATGAAACAATGTATAAATACTAAATGACTGATATGTAGTGTCGTGTTCATAATAAAACTAACCAACGCATTGAAACAATATATTTATTTAAACCAGACTGGCCGTACAGGACATCCCAGCAAAGTCCCATTCAATGGGGTTTGTTATGATTTGCGGTTGTGACAGGGGTTGAGGGACATCTAGATCAGAGAGAGGGCCTGAGAGGGGGCTTCTAATTCCAATATTACTATAACGCACCGTTTAGGCCTGCTGGGAAATGATTGAGTGGGAATGTAAGGGATTGTAAGGGACATAATAACACACTCCCCACTCTGGGCGATTCAGTGGCTACCAATGAAAGAACGAGTATTTAGAGACAGAAATGACAGAAAGTTAATGTACGTGCTACAAACTTGGGACAAACTGGTAGCTTCAGGCAGATAAATAAGCAACCCCACCACCCCAAGCAGCACTATTAGGGAACCTCACCAAGGAGTATACACTATTATTAAATGAAACAGGACAAAACATCTAGAGGAATTCACTCAGCACCCTAGACCAGGGTTTTCTCTAGAATACTATCTTCTCCTAAGCTAGGGATCACCCTACAAAAGCTTACTGCACAATACGAACACCATGAAAGTACAGAACAGAAGAAGAAATAGACACCGTAAACACCAGACACCGAACTACCCTGCATATTGTTCTTCATTAAATAAAATCAATTAAATTACATTGAAAAAAAATAAAGGAGACCAATCCAAAGCTGCTAAGAAGAAGCCATTCTATAACATACTAAATGTTAACCTGAAAGGGAATCAACCCGTTAGACACAGCCACAGGAAGCACGCCAATAAACCATTTATATGTTAAAATCTAAAAAAATGGGTCAGAAACTGAGAACTGGTAAGCATTTGCTACTGTGTGGGTGCATGGTGATATCAATGGCAGATAGTACAGGTATGGGATCCCTTATCCAGAAACCCGCTATCCAGAAAGCTCCGAATTACGGAAACCCCGTTTCCCATAGACTCCATTTTAATCAAATAATTCAGAATTTTAAAAATGATTGCCTATTTTAATAAAACAGTACCTTGTAACTGATCCCAACTAAGAAATAAATAATACTTATTGGATGCAAAATAATCCTATTGGGTTTAATTAACGTTTGATTGATTTTTTAGTAGATTTATGGTATGGAGATCCAAATTACGGAAAGACCTCTTATCCGGAATGCCCGAGCAATATCTGAAGGTCTAGACTTAGCTTAGCGTGTCTATGATGTGGAACTCTCGGAACTCTCGGTTCTAATACAGGTGGCTTTGTTTCCGAAGCAGGAATAACGCACAGAGCTGCAGCCCAAGTGCAGTTATTTAGTACCAAACAGAAATGTCAATTATTTGTAATTATTTATTGGTAATAACCAGCTGTCCAGCCCCTTAGGAATTAATAAAAGGATTTTTGTGTATGTTATTTTTTTTTCAAGTGAGACTATTATATTATTTTACTTGTGAGGAAAGGACACATCTTTTTTGTTGTGGAGTCACTGTAACTGTTGCTTCCCCAGTACTATCAATTTTTATTAAATGTTTTTGAGGGAAAAATACATTTTACGTTATTTTTTAGTTCCTAAAATTCTCCCTCTTCCCTTGATGAGACATAAAAGGCTGAGCAATGCCCAATATATGCCCAATATAGCACAAAGGAGTACGGATAATGTCACGTGTGGCGCTTTGCTAGTGCTCTTACCCACAGGGCCGGATTTCTCTTCTGGGCGCCCCGAGACCGCCCCTGTTGGTGCCCGCCTCCACCTGTGCACATGCGCGAACGCGCGACAACCCCCCCCCCCCCGCAGCCGCGAGTGCGCTCCTTTTAACTCCCATACTGAGCAGTGGGCAGAGGTCCCGACTGCTCCGTATGGGAGATAAATTTAAAAATGTTCTTGCGGCGGGGCGGCGTGCCGCCCCTAAACTTCTGCCGCCCTAGGCCCGGGCCTTTGTGGCCTTGCCACAAATCCGGGCCTGCTTACCCATGGCCTACAGTGCCAAAGGCCTTGACTATAATGGCCTCCACCTAAAGCATTTAAATGTTACAGCACAAATCTCCTGGTGTGCCTTTACCCTTATTTGACATTCTTATGGCAAAATGACGGTGCCTTATAAGCCGGTTGCATGGGAAACATAAGCAATCAGCTACTGGGCAGTACATAACCCCATTAGACTCTGCAGAACGGAGTAAGATTTTCAGGAACCTGTGGGTGTTGTAGGGTGAGAATACATTTTGTAAAGAAGAAATTCATTTTGATCCCTGAAAATCTCAACATTTGACATTGGACATTTGGGGGCTATATGGAGCTGAAACTGATAACTTGTTGCACTAGTATGTACCCATGGTGGGGTAAAAAGAGGTTTAATGGCAAATAGTACCAGTAAAGTTTGTAGTTTAATCTGATTAATATAGACTAGGGAAAAGGTCCTAATAAAACCACTATGCCCCATAAATAATCTCACAGCAAAAACCTGCTGTTTGTTGAGGGATGATCTGTCCCGGATTCATATACTGACACTGTGCAAGACTGCGAGTTGTACCCAAGGCTCATTCTCCTAATTCTGCTGTCTCTATGGGGGATATATGGGGGATTTTTTTCCCAATTTTTTTTTTCTTTCAGATTTTTAGGGTTAAAAGTCACAGAAAAAAAAAGTTGTGACTTTTGCAAATGGCTAAAAATCCAAATCTGACAGTTTGACAGCTTAAATTTATATCAGATATCTTGTAGAAGTCAATGGCAGATGTCCCTTCCATTTTTGATGCTGGTTTTTGTGTGACAATTTGATAAATTTGAGCTTTCGGTCCACAGTTTGAAAAAGTTGCAGTTTCTGTGACTTTTTCCTACTCTGACTTTCTCAATTCAGATTTGTTTGTAAATGTCAGACATACATGGAAATAAAGATATGAGCAATGCTAGAGGTTTAGTAAATGTGCCCTATGAGTGCTGCACCTTTGTTCCTAAGCTTTGGCTTAAATAGTTCCATGTCCTACTTCTGCAGTCATTGCATTTGAATAGATCTCAGAACTGTACCTGTAGAGAAAGCTACAGTTCTCATAAATATTTGGCATAATACCTGTAAGGAGGTAACATTTATTTTAGTTTGTTAGTGTAAATAGTTGGGCAATGTTTAAGTTTAGCCAGTAGGTGGCACTAAACCATAAAGAGATACTGACAGCAGAAATGAAGCAACTATCATAACATTGTCTTTTCACGAGCTTTATTATTTTGCTGTAAATCTGCTGCCTGATGCTTTTACATTACCTATCTGATCACCCATGTTCCCAGTCCGTTAGCATTAGACGCTATAACTGACAGATTGAGAAGGAACAGTCAGGTTTAGGACTGGACATATCAGTAGAAAATAATCAGCATGACCTATAAATAACTTTTAGCATACCCCCCAACTGTCCCGCTTTGCGCAGGACTGTCCCGCTTTTAATAGCGCATCCCGCTGTCTCTGATAGTTCCAGGAATGTCCCGCATTTACGTAATAGACATTCATTGAACTAGCCTGGACGGAGGGATGCGCTAATTTGAGCCGGGCGCTCCTGCTCCTTGTTCGGCTCTGCTTCTTATATGGATCCTTGTGCGGCGGCGACAGGCCCTTTACTGATGTCACACGTACACACGGGGCGCAACCTTATAAAAGGGTACTGCCTATTGGGCCATAGAGGGCACTGTGTATGGGGGCAAAACTGGTACATAGTTATAACTCACTTATAACTGACTGCCTTCTCTCTATATTTGTATTTTATATGTAGGAGTTGCTATATTGTTTTCCTTAGGTAGTACAGTATGAGGGTATAGCACATTTGCTATAGCCCACCATTTCAACTAAATAAAAGGAGTATTTTTAGAAAAAAACGGGGTGTGTCAATTGGGGCGTGGTCACAAAAGCGGGCGGGGTCAAAAAAAATTGCTGCGCTACTTGTGCCAAATCTTTTTGTCCCTCTTTTCATTTTTAAAATGTTGGGAGCTATGTTTTAGTATAAATTCATATTATGAAGAGTTGTTTTTTTTAATGTCAGTATCACTTTAGGGTTGGCCTGTAGGGAACCCCCCTCCCATAGGAGCTTATATAAGGAAGTGTCTAGTCTAGACTGCAGAGCTGTCACTCTTCTGGAGTTTCCAGATTTTGGTGGCTCTCTCCCGTTCTCCCGTCCCCAAGCAGCATTCTCCCGATTTATCTCACAAAGTCCTTTGGGGAATTTCGGGCACGCATGTGCAGTAAGCATTTGGTGACGGCATTTGATGCATTTGCACAAATGGGGGTACAATATTTCCGCTTCAGCAGCGATTTTGCGGATATGTGTGATGTCACTTCTGGAAATGTGTTTGTGTGTGACGTCACTTCCGGTTATTGGGATAAAATGCTATACCCCCATTGTGCCAGTGCTGTCAGTTTGACAGCTGTGAGACTGTAAGGAGGGCTGTACTTAGCCAAGACCAGGGGAAGTAGGAGTACAGTGTGCCAGTGCCACCTTGGGGCTGGTTAGGTAGCTGTTAGGGTATCAAGGGCAGTCTTTTGCCCCAACAAGGAGGTAGCATTTGGAGTTAGTAACCTGGGCTATTGTGCAGCAGTTAGGGACTGAGCGTTCAGGTGTTGGTTAGTAGGAAACCTACATGCTGTAGTGAGACAGCCGGGAGAAGCTTTTATATTGTATGTATGACAGAAAAGGAGATTATTGTATAAGGAGAGGAGGCCCCCAAATGGTCAAGACATTCTGCTAGTGCGTTTCCACAGAGAAGCGAGGGTAAATTTGATCAACCAATAAATGATGATGATTAAGTGTAGCCGCAATATAATAAAGGTTGTGTCAATAAGCCAGAGGGTGGTGCTGACAAATTGGCGCCCCCGGGGTTAAACCCTTTGTTTTCCTTTAACACGTGTTAATTCATTTGTGTAGTAATTTGTGCAACTTCTCTCTTTAAATCCGTTTTTTGGTAAATATGTTCATGTCATTCTCTATGTAGGTATAGTGTATGTCCTGCGCAATGGCACTTACACTGCACTATTTATTCTTACATACCCTGGCATGCCCCAATCAGCCCCCAAACCTGCCCTCTCTGTAATATTCCCACACATGGCATGTCCTTCCCAGATAGGGACAGGGGCAACGTATGCATTAATTATTCAACGTAAACTTACATTATGGGGCACATTTATCAAAGTACCATTGACTCAGAATACAAAAAATTCATATTGGTTCGTACTGTGGGTATTTTATGCAACTTTTTCGGACATTTGCGTGACTTTTTGTACTTTGCAACAAAATTCGTGCGACAAAATCGTATTGTTGCGCAGAGTACAAAAGTTTCGGATTCATTCAAGCTTAGGTATCATGACTTTCCTTGGGCTGGGTTGGAGCTGCAGAGTGCCATTGAGCCCTATGGGAGGCTTCCAAAATCATGCACTGAAGGATCAAATTCAGAAAGGTTTTCCCGCCGTTTACGATCGTTCGAAACAAAAATTTTGTGACTTATATGTACAATATTTTACAATATATTACCATGACTGTTCCGATTTGCGATCATCAGAAATTATCGTATTTAATCCGAATTTTTCCCATTTCGGGATTCGAACTCGTACTTTGATGAATGTGCCCCAATGTGTATACCGGCTGTGTGCCCTGTGGGCAATATACATAATGTTGGCGCTGCATATATACCGGCTGTGTGCCCTGTGGGCAATATACATAATGTTGGCGCTGCATATATACCGGCTGTGTGCCCTGTGGGCAATATACATAATGTTGGCGCTGCATATATACCGGCTGTGTGCCCTGTGGGCAATATACATAATGTTGGCACTGCATATATACAGACTATGTGCCCTGTGGGCATTATACATGATTTTGGCACTGCATATATACTGGCTGTGTGCCCTGTGGGCATTATACATGATTTTGGCACTGCATATATACTGGCTGTGTGCCCTGTGGGCAATATACATAATGTTGGCACTGCATATATACTGGCTGTGTGCCCTGTGGGCATTATACATAATGTTGGCACTGCATATATACTAGCTGTGTGCCCTGTGGGCATTATACATGATGTTGGCACTGTATATATACTGGCTGTGTGCCCTGTGGGCATTATACATGATGTTAGCACTGCATATATACTGGCTGTGTGCCCTGTGGGCATTATACATGATGTTAGCACTGTATATATACTGGCTGTGTGCCCTGTGGGCATTATACATAATGTTGGCACTGCATATATACTAGCTGTGTGCCCTGTGGGCATTATACATGACGTTGGCACTGTATATATACTGGCTGTGTGCCCTGTGGGCATTATACATGATGTTGGCACTGTATATATACTGGCTGTGTGCCCTGTGGGCATTATACATGATGTTGGCGCTGCATATATACTGGCTGTGTGCCCTGTGGGCATTATACATGGTGTTGGTGCTGCATATATACTGTCTGTGTGCCCTGTGGGCATTATACATGGTGTTAGCACTGCATATTTACACTGGCTGTGTTCCCTGTGGGCATTATACATGATGTTGGTGCTGCATATATACTGGCTGTGTGCCCTGTGGGCATTATACATGGTGTTAGCACTGCATATTTACACTGGCTGTGTTCCCTGTGGGCAATTTACATAATGTTGGCGCTGCATATATACAGGTTGTGTGCCCTGTGGGCATTATACATGATGTTGGCACTGCATATATACTGGCTGTGTGCCCTGTGGGCATTATACATGATGTTGGCTCTGCATATATACTGGTTGTGTTCCCTGTGGGAATTATACATGATGTTGGTTCTGCATATATACTGGCTGTGTTCCCTGTGGGCATTATACATAATGTTGGCGCTGCATATATACAGGCTGTGTGCCCTGTGGGCATTATACATGATGTTGGCACTGCATATATACTGGCTGTGTGCCCTGTGGGCATTATACATGATGTTGGCGCTGCATATATACTGGCTGTATGCCCTGTGGGCATTATACATGATGTTTGCACGGCATATATACTGGCTGTGTTCCCTGTGGGCATTATACATGGTGTTAGCACTGCATATTTACACTGGCTGTGTTCCCTGTGGGCATTATACATAATGTTGGCGCTGCATATATACTGGCTGTGTGCCCTGTGGGCATTATACATGATGTTGGCACTGCATATATACAGGCTGTGTGCCCTGTGGGCATTATACATGATGTTGGTGCTGCATATATACTGGCTGTGTGCCCTGTGGGCATTATACATAATGTTGGCGCTGCATATATACAGGCTGTGTGCCCTGTGGGCATTATACATGATGTTGGCACTGCATATATACTGGCTGTGTGCCCTGTGGGCATTATACATGATGTTGGTGCTGCATATATACTGGCTGTGTGCCCTGTGGGCATTATACATGATGTTGGCACTGCATATATGCTGGCTGTGTGCCCTGTGGGCATTATACATGATGTTGGTGCTGCATATATACTGGCTGTTCGTCCTGTGGGCATTATACATGAACTTGGCACTGCATATATACTGGCTGTGTGCCCTGTGGGCATTATACATGATGTTGGCACTGCATATATGCTGGCTGTGTGCCCTGTGGGCATTATACATGATGTTGGTGCTGCATATATACTGGCTGTTCGTCCTGTGGGCATTATACATGATGTTGGCACTGCATATATACTGGCTGTGTGCCCTGTGGGCATTGTACATGGTGTTGACGCTGCATATATTCTGGCTGTGTGCCCTGTGGGCATTTTACATGATGTTGGTGCTGCATATATACTGGCTGTGTGCCCTGTGGGCATTATACATGGTGTTGGCGCTGCATATATACAGGCTGTGTGCCCTGTGGGCATTATACATGAACTTGGCACTGCATATATACTGGCTGTGTTCCCTGTGGGCATTATACATGATGTTGGCACTGCATATATACTGGCTGTGTGCCCTGTGGGCATTGTACATGGTGTTGACGCTGCATATATTCTGGCTGTGTGCCCTGTGGGCATTTTACATGATGTTGGTGCTGCATATATACTGGCTGTGTGCCCTGTGGGCATTATACATGAACTTGGCACTGCATATATACTGGCTGTGTTCCCTGTGGGCATTATACATGATGTTGGCTCTGCATATATACTGGCTGTGTGCCCTGTGGGCATTGTACATGGTGTTGACGCTGCATATATTCTGGCTGTGTGCCCTGTGGGCATTTTACATGGTGTTAGCACTGCATATTTACACTGGCTGTGTTCCCTGTGGGCATTATACATGATGTTGGTGCTGCATATATACTGGCTGTGTGCCCTGTGGGCATTATACATAATGTTGGCACTGCATATATACTGGCTGTGTGCCCTGTGGGCATTATACATGATGTTGGCTCTGCATATTTACTGGCCGTGTGCCCTGTGGGCATTATACATGATGTTGGCGCTGCATATATACAGGCTGTGTTCCCTGTGGGCATTATACATGATGTTGGCACTGCATATATACTGGCTGTGTGCCCTGTGGGCATTGTACATGGTGTTGACGCTGCATATATTCTGGCTGTGTGCCCTGTGGGCATTGTACATGGTGTTAGCACTGCATATTTACACTGGCTGTGTTCCCTGTGGGCATTATACATGATGTTGGTGCTGCATATATACTGGCTGTGGGCATTATACATGGTGTTGGTGCTGCATATATACAGGCTGTGTGCACTGTGGGCATTATACATGATGTTGGCACTGCATATATACTGGCTGTGTTCCCTGTGGGCATTATACATGATGTTGGTGCTGCATATATACAGGCTGTGTGCCCTGTGGGCATTAAATATGATGTTGACACTGCATATATACTGGCTGTGTTCCCTGTGGGCATTGTACATGATGTTGGTGCTGCATATATACTGGCTGTGTGCCCTGTGGGCATTATACATAATGTTGGCACTGTATATATACTGGCTGTTTGCCCTGTGGGCATTATACATGATGTTAGCACTGCATATATACTGGCTGTGTGCCCTGTCGGCATTATACATGATGTTGGCACTGCATATATACTGGCTGTGTGCCCTGTGGGCATTGTACATGGTGTTAGCACTGCATATTTACACTGGCTGTGTTCCCTGTGGGCATTATACATAGTAACATAGTAACATAGTAAGTTGGGTTGAAAAAAGACATACGTCCATCAAGTTCAACCATAATGCCTATATATAACCTTCCTAACTACTAGTTGATCCAGAGGAAGGCAAAAAACCCCATCTGAAGCCTCTCTAATTTGCCGCAGAGGGGAAAAAATTACTTCCTGACTCCAAGATGGCAATCGGACCAGTCCCTTTATCAACTTGTACTAAGAGCTATCTCCCATAACCCTGTATTCCCTCACTTGCTAAGAATCCATCCAGCCCCTTCTTAAAGTTATATAATGTATCAGCCAGCACGAAAAATCCTTTCCGAATGTTTAAATGGAACCTCCCTTCTTCTAAACGAAGTGGGTGCCCTCGTGTCCGTTGGAAGGACCTACTGGTAAATAAAACATTAGAAAGGTTATTATATGATCCCTTTATATATTTATACATAGTTATCATGTCACCTCTTAAGCGCCTCTTCTCCAGTGTAAACAAACCCAACTTGGCCAGTCTTTCTTCATAACTGAGACTTTCCATACCCTTTACCAGCTTAGTTGCCCTTCTCTGGACCCTCTCTAACTCAATAATGTCCCGTTTGAGCACTGGAGACCAAAACTGAACAGCATATTCTAGATGGGGCCTTACCAGCGCTCTGTAAAGGGGAAGAATAACCCCCTCCTCCCGTGAATCTATACCCCTTTTAATACAGCTCAATACCTTGTTTGCCCTTGCAGCTGCTGCCTGGCATTGCTTGCTACAGCCAAGTTTATTATCTACAAGGACACCAAGGTCCTTCTCCATTAGGGATTTGCCTAGTGCAGTCCCATTAAGGGTATACGGGGCTTGCATATTTTTACATCCCAGGTGCATGACTTTACATTTATCCACATTAAATCTCATCTGCCACTTAGCTGCCCAGATTGCCAGTTGGTCAAGATCCTGCTGCAGGGATGTCACATCCTGGATAGAATTGACTGGTCTGCAGAGTTTTGTGTCATCTGCAAACACTGATAAATTACTCATAATACCCTCCCCTAAGTCATTTATGAACAAATTAAACAAAAGTGGACCCAGTTGACGCTGCATATATGCTGGCTGTGTGCTCTGTGGGCATTATACATGAAGTTGGTGCTGCATATATACTGGCTTTGTGCCCTGTGGGCATTATACATGATGTTGGCACTGCATATATACTGGCTGTGTGCCCTGTGGGCATTATACATGATGTTGGCACTGCATATATACTGGCTGTGTGCCCTGTGGGCATTATACATGATCTTGGCACTGCATATATACTGGCTGTGTGCCCTGTGGGCATTATACATGATCTTGGCACTGCATATATACTGGCTGTGTGCCCTGTGGGCATTATACATGATGTTGGCGCTGCATATATACTGGCTGTGTTCCCTGTGGGCATTATACATGATGTTGGTGCTGCATATATACTGGCTGTGTGCCCTGTGGGCATTATACATGAATGTTGGCACTGCATATATACTGGCTGTGTGCCCTGTGGGCATTATACATGGTGTTAGCACTGCATATTTACACTGGCTGTGTTCCTGTGGGCATTATACATAATGTTGGCGCAGCATATATACAGGTTGTGTGCCCTGTGGGCATTATACATGATGTTGGCACTGCATATATACTGGCTGTGTGCCCTGTGGGCATTATACATGATGTTGGTGCTGCATATATACTGGCTGTGTGCCCTGTGGGCATTATACATGTTGGTGCTGCATATATACTGGCTGTGTGCCCTGTGGGCATTATACATAATGTTGGTGCTTAATATATACTGGCTGTGTTCCCTGTGGGCATTATACATGATGTTGGTTCTGCATGTTTACTGGCTGTGTTCCCTTTGGGCATTATACATGATGTTGGCACTGCATATATACTGGCTGTGTGCCCTGTGGGCATTATACATGGTGTTAGCACTGCATATTTACACTGGCTGTGTTCCCTGTGGGCATTATACATAATGTTGGTGCTGCATATATACAGGCTGTGTGCCCTGTGGGCATTATACATGATGTTGGCACTGCATATATACAGGCTGTGTGCCCTGTGGGCATTATACATGATGTTGGCACTGCATATATACAGGCTGTGTGCCCTGTGGGCATTATACATGACGTTGGCACTGCATATATACTGGCTGTGTGCCCTGTGGGCATTATACATGATGTTGGTGCTGCATATATACTGGCTGTATGCCCTGTGGGCATTATACATGATGTTGGCACTGCATATATACTGGCTGTGTGCCCTGTGGGCATTATACATGGTGTTAGCACTGCATATTTACACTGGCTGTGTGCCCTGTGGGCATTATAGATAATGTTGGCGCTGCATATATACAGGCTGTGTGCCCTGTGGGCATTATACATGATGTTGGCACTGCATATATACTGGCTGTGTGCCCTGTGGGCATTATACATGATGTTGGCACTGCATATATACTGGCTGTGTTCCCTGTGGGCATTATACATTATGTTGGCACTGCATATATACTGGCTGTGTGCCCTGTGGGCATTATACATGATGTTGGCGCTGCATATATACTGGCTGTTTGCCCTGTGGGCATTATACATGATGTTGGCACTGCATATATACTGGCTGTGTTCCCTGTGGGCATTATACATGATGTTGGCACTGCATATATACTGGCTGTGTGCCCTGTGGGCATTATACATGATGTTGGCACTGCATATATGCTGGCTGTGTGCCCTGTGGGTATTATACATGATGTTGGTGCTGCATATATACTGGCTGTTCATCCTGTGGGCATTATACATGATGTTTGTGCTATATACTGGCTGTGTTCCCTGTGGGCATTATACATGGTGTTGGCGCTGCATATATACTGGCTGTGTGCCCTGTGGGCATTATACATTATGTTGGCACTGCATATATACTGGCTGTGTGCCCTGTGGGCATTATACATGATGTTGGCACTGCATATATACTGGCTGTGTGCCCTGTGGGCATTATACATGATGTTTGCTCTGCATATATAC
Organism: Xenopus tropicalis; assembly: GCF_000004195.4. Lineage (NCBI taxonomy): Eukaryota > Metazoa > Chordata > Amphibia > Anura > Pipidae > Xenopus > Xenopus tropicalis. Next base: position 20,963,063 of record NC_030684.2, on the reverse strand, counting down.
AGGCTGTGTGCCTTGTGGGCATTATACATGGTGTTGGCACTGCATATATACTGGCTGTGTGCCCTGTGGGCATTATACATGATGTTGGCACTGCATATATACTGGCTGTGTGCCCTGTGGGCATTATATATGATGTTGGCACTGCATATATACTGGCTGTGTGACCTGTGGGCATTATACATGATGTTGGCGCTTTATATATAATTTCTATGCGCCCTGTGGGTATTATACATGATATTGGCACTGCATATATACTGACTATGCGCCCTGTGGGCATTACATATAAGGCTGGCATTGCATTTATACTGTTTAAGTTTTCTGTTCTGTGAGGTTTAAATATTACGTTGACACGGTATTTCCAATTTTATAGCTTTGTGGGCATAATTCATCATGTCGGAGCAGCATATTATATTCGCAATTGTTCTGTGGGTATGAAATATGATGCTGGCATTTTTTCCTGTTAGTTTCCCTTGTGTGTGTGGGTGGTTACATAGGGGCTCTGTGTATATGGGGGAAATGGGTTGTTTTACAGGCTTCATATCCTCACACCCCCAACAAGCGCTAGTGTTGACATCAGTTTAATTTTTACTTTGACAGCCCTGTTTTCAGAAGCGCTATCCAGGTAAACATTGCCTGTTTGGATTTCCAAATGCCCCCTGATAGCACAGACCTGCCCCAAAATATCACCGGCCACTCCCTGATGTCACTGGCCCACCCCCTTGAAATGTCTGTGGTACATAAACATTCTAGTTTGCTGTCGGAGAGGGGACACTGGGGTACATAAACATTCTAGTTTGCTGTCGGAGAGGGGATACTGGGGTACATAAATGTTCTAGTTTGCTGTCAGAGAGAGGACACTGGGGTACATAAACGTTCTAGTTTGCTGTCGGAGAGGGGACACTGGGGTACATAAATGTTCTAGTTTGCTGTCAGAGAGAGGACACTGGGGTACATAAACGTTCTAGTTTGCTGTCGGAGAGGGGACACTGGGGTACATAAACATACTAGTTTGCTGTCGGAGAGGGGACACCTGGGTACATAAACATTCTAGTTTGCTGTCGGAGAGGGGACACTGGGGTACATAAACATTCTAGTTTGCTGTCAGAGGGGGCACTGGGGAACATAAACATTCTAGTTTGCTGTCGGAGAGGGGACACTGGGGTACATAAATATTCTAGTTTGCTGTCGGAGAGGGGACACTGGGGTACATAAACATTCTAGTTTGCTGTCGGAGAGGGGACACTGGGGTACATAAACATTCTAGTTTGCTGTCAGAGAGAGGACACTGGGGTACATAAACGTTCTAGTTTGCTGTCAGAGAGAGGACACTGGGGTACATAAATGTTCTAGTTTGCTGTCAGAGAGAGGACACTGGGGTACATAAACATTCTAGTTTGCTGTCGGAGAGGGGACACCTGGGTACATAAACATTCTAGTTTGCTGTCGGAGAGGGGCACTGGAACATAAACATTCAGTTTGTGTCAAGGGGCACTGGGGTACATAACATCTAGTTTGCGTCGGAGAAAATTGGGACACGGGTACATACTTCTAGTTTGGTGTCAGAGGGGGGCACTGGGGAACATTAAACATTCTAGTTTGCTGTCGGAGAGGGGAACACTGGGGTACATAAACATTCTAGTTTGCCGTCGGAGAGGGACAATGGGGTACATAAACATTCTAGTTTGCTGTCGGAGAGGGGACACTGGGGTACATAAACATTCTAGTTTGCTGTCGGAGAGGGGACACTGGGGTACATAAACATTCTAGTTTGCTGTCGGAGAGGGGACACTGGGTACATAAACATTCTAGTTTGCTGTCGGAGAGGGGACATTGGGATACATAAACATTCTAGTTTGCTGTCGGAGAGGGGACACTGGGAACATAAACGTTCTAGTTTGCTTTCGGAGGGGGTTCAGCTGCTCCTGATTACTTACAATGGCTTTGTTATAATTTGACTGGGGAAACAATTTCTTTTAAGGATCGGATTGGTTTATTGGCCTAGACCCGACCCTTCCTGGTGCTCCCCCTGTCCGACCGTTCCTCCCCGACGCATTAAACTTACACAAGCTCAAGGGAGGACGTCTGGTGGGGGACCCTGTGGGGGGGATTAGGGGACACGCACCTGCAGGGCCCCCGGTCTGCCCTGCCCCCCCAGTCCGCTAAAGTGATCTCAGGGGCAATATCTATGCACTAACTTACTTTTGGGGTCTCTGATGCCAATTGTGCATAGGATCACCGATGTATCTGGCATTTAAACTGTTCAGTGGGCCCTTGGCTTTCATATTTAGGGAGTGTTTTCTTGGTACCTAATGTTATGTGGGAGATATGATGCTTGAAAGTGGAAACTTTGAGACAATGTTTTAGAATTTTCATTTTTTTTTTTGAAACTGGTAAACTTAGAAAAGCATTGCTGTTTGGTACTTAGGAGTAGAAACACATGGTTACCCATTCGGATTTGGCAGAATGTGTACTGTTCAACAATATATGGTTTCCTGGGGTATTGGCACGTTTGGGAGACATGAGGCTTTACAAATCAGTTTGTATTTCAAGCTCTAAATCTTGTTCTAAAATTTCTACGATCTGCTTTATGGTGTATCTGAACCCACATCTGACACATGGAGTGGATTTCGGCAGGAACACAGATACTGACTGAGCCAAAATCTGCACAGACGCGCCATGAAGCAGATAGAAGTGGAGGGGTGGTTTCTCAGCCTGCGCTTATACACAAGCCAGGAAAGCGCCTTGTGTGGCAGGAACCCTAAACACCATTATGGGGACCTGAGGCTTTTGCCCTGTTTGAGGGAGAAAAATAGGGGGGGGACGGGGCAAATGCCCAACTGGAGAGCAGTAATGACAGCAGTAAGTGCTGATTCTGTGCCCCTGTCTCCTGATAACATTGCAGCTCTCTCTCTGCCAGGCACCAGCCCCCCCCCCCCCCCATACTTTTTACTTTGTATCTTTTCTGAGCCCCACCCTGGTCACATGATGCTGTGTGTGTGAGACATTATCCTACAAAATGGTGCTGCTTCCAGGAGGGTGAGATGCTAATTCTGCTTCTTTCTGTGTGTGAGTGTGTGACTGAGTGTGAGTGTGAGTGAGCATGATTGTGCAGTGAGTGGGGAGGGCATGGCTACCTGCTCTGTGGCTGCTGCACTGAGGGAACCCACCAAATCACAGTTCCCTTTGGGGGAAAGAGTGGGCCGTTGGGCAGCAGGGACCTTCCTGTTCCTTCAGCCTTTGCCCCCCCTGCAGTTCTCTGCATCATGGCGGCCCTCCTCTGGTTTCAGCAGCCCTCCTGCCTCTCCAGCCTGTATACAAGTTAGTGACACACACGTATACATATATTTCTGGGGGGTCGAGGGGGTCGCACACTTACAGCACTTGTACATACACACACTGTGCAATTTGCCACATGCACACACTTTTACTATTGTTTAGCTTTTATTTATTTTACTATTGTGTGGTTATTTTGCCTTCAAAAACTGCCCTAATACTAATGCAGTATCTTTTGTATTTCATGTCAATTGGATTTTTAGCGTTATTCAGTTTTTAGCCATTTTATTGCATTTTCAGCTCTGCATATTTGTTGCCTGTAAAACCGAATTGGGGAAACAAGTGAAACTTGGGTTCTGGCTGCTGCTCTCCTTGGGTTGGTTTTATTGCATTCTACCATGTTGTTTACCCCTTTGTATTTCCCTGAATATGTACAGGTACTTTCCCAACATATGTGGCTTTCTGGGGTAAACAGATTTGTGTCTCTTTATCCACATAAATGAGTGTATTTTGGTGTAGTTGTGTTGTGTTAACTAAACCCGCGCCAATATTTAGATAATTCCTCAATAAAAAAGTGTAAATGATGTGGCAGTGATAAACTTATATAATGTCTTCAGCAATGGACAGTCTGTGGGCTACATTGGACGTGCGTTCACAGAGAATTTGAAAATCCTGACGCTGAAACGATGAGTCCACTTTAACAGTTTCAAGTTGGGCGGTCATTGATGGGTAAATAGAGAATCTCCGAGTTTAGGATCAGGTATTGTTTTAGTCGCGATGCTTTGCACTGAGTCCAAGGAGGGTGAATAGTCTTCTTGGTCTGCGGCCTGGTCAGCGCTTTGGGAAATGTTTGGGTTCCTGTTAGTATGGTTTTCATTTATATTTACTATGTTTTATTTGCCATCTTGGCCACACCCCTGCTGGCATTCATATTTACTATGTTTTATTTGCCATCTTGGCCACACCCCCACTGGCATTTATATTTGCTATGTTTTATTTGCCATCTTGGCCACACCCCCACTGGCATTTATATTTACTATGTTTATTTGCCATCTTGGTCACACCCCTGCTGGCATTCATATTTACTATGTTTTATTTGCCATCTTGGCCACACCCCCACTGGCATTTATATTTACTATGTTTTATTTGCCATCTTGGCCACACCCCCACTGGCATTTATATTTACTATGTTTTATTTGCCATCTTGGTCACACCCCTGCTGGCATTCATATTTACTATGTTTTATTTTCCATCTTGACCACACCCCCGCTGGCATTTATATTTACTATGTTTTATTTTCCATCTTGGCCATACCCCCGCTGGCATTTATATTGACTATGTTTTATTTGCCATCTTGGCCACACCCCCGCTGGCATTTATATTGACTATGTTTCATTTGCCATCTTGGCCACACCCCCGCTGGCATTTATATTGACTATGTTTTATTTGCCATCTTGACCACAACCCCACTGGCATTCATATTTAGGATGTTTTTATCTTGGTACCAAATGACCTGTAGGAGATAGGATCCTGTAAACTGGAAGCTTTGAGGTGTTTTTAACTAATTTCATATTTATAAAAACCAATAACTGTAGAAAAGCTTTACAGTCTGGTAGTTTGGAGTAGAAAGACATATTTGCCCATTTCGGATTTTCCAAAATAGTTTTTTTTTCCAAAAATATATGGTTTCCTGGGGTAATCCTACTGTGAGTAGAGTCTGGCCTTGCTGTGTAAAGTATTTCAGGCACGATCTGTTAGTGTACTGCTGGGTGTTTTTGACACATACCCAGGGCCGGAACCAGGGGTAGGCAGAAGTGGTACCTGCCTAGGGCCCAACTATGTGTGTGTGTGTGGGGGGGGTGCTAAGCAGGTACCTCTGCCTACCCCCTTCTTGCTGCTGCGCTTCCCACCCCATGACATCAATACGTGTGCACTCACTCTCAAAAATGTGCCCAGTACTTAGGCCCATTCCAAGAGTAATTATGTCATCTAATTACATAAAGTCCCCCACCCCCCCTCAGTGCCGCTGAAGACAGGAATGAAGAATGTATTCATGGGGAGTACGCTGGTCTCTGTGCTCCCCCAACTTTTTTTGCACTGCATTCAGTTAACGTTATCTTCTAGTATGTTATAGAATGGCCTATTCTAAGCAACTTTCCAATTGGTCTTAATTATTCATTTTTTTATATTCTATTTGTCTTTTTCTTCTTCCAACTCTTTGCAGCTTTCAAATGGGGGTCACGTACCCCAGCGTCCAACAACTGATTGCTCTGTGAAGCTGAAGTTTTATTGTTATTGTTACGTTTCCTAACTTCTTTTTCTATTCGGGTCCTCTCCTATTCATATTCCAGCCTCTCATTCAAACTACTCACTGGTTGCTAAGGTCATTTAGTTCTAGTAACTTGCCCAAGTCTTCAAACCCCTGCCCTATTCTCTTCATTACTGACCCACAAGTCCTACATTGAAGTTGTTTTCTGAAATTTTATTTCTTTAAAGCACTGACTTCTTATCATGGAAACAAAAGAAAATGAGAGAAACCACCGAGACCAACAATGACTTGGAAGGAGCTACAGAGCCCAGTATTTGGCAACTGAGTAAAAGTGCATCAGGCAGCCGTATCAAGCTCTGTGTATGGCACTGAGGGGCGCTCGCGCCATCTGAATAAACAACTGCCTGCAGCAAATGTGCCGAAATCAGAATGGGGCAAAATCTTTCCCGAGCAGTGAGCCTAGCTGGTACATATTTACATCAACCGCTTCTCTTACTGCGGCGGCTCTATACAATAGAGTGTTGGCACTGAATGCACAGAGGTGGGTGGGTATTAAGACGGCCAATTCATTGCAATAGATTTTATTCTCAGTGAAACAATTTAGGCCGAAGGTACACGGAGCGTTTGCTCTTAGTCTGCGTTTTTTCTGCAGGGTGAGAATCCCTTCCGTATTTCTGCACCTCAGTAAAACTGCATCTGCCCAAAAACTCCTGCTTTGGTGTTTTCTGGCCGATCCCTGCTCGGGGAAGGAGGATTCTGTACTTCTCAATGCAGTTTTACAGAGGTGCGTAAGGGTGTGGATCCGCTTTCTTAGCCTGCAAAAAAAAACAGAGCAGTGGAGCAAACACTCCATGTTCCCTCACTTTAACTGCATTTCTGCCCGCTGATCTCACTGGGCGAGCAAAAAATGTGCTGTTTTTTTGTTCCCTTTTTTTTATCTTTGTTACCTAATGACATATGGGAGACAGGGTGCTGTAAAATGTAAGTTTTGAGTTGTAAGATATAACTACCCATAAGTGCCCATTTTGGTAAATGTATATTTTGTCATTTTGCGCCACATAAAATACAGTAAATGTATTGATTTTGCAGTAGCTGTAGTGCCCTGCGGGACAACTTGTATGCACTATTGTGATGCTATAGGCCAGATACTTTGGCAATCCTATGCATATGGGCGTCAGCGGCCCATTTCTTGCTGGTATTATTTTTTCTATCTCCCCCTATGTTAGTGCCTAACACCTCTCTTCTTGCCTTTGGCCTCTTAAGCTCTCACATTTCATTTTTGCAGGCCCATTTTTACCAGCCCCGTGTAGCTTGTGCCCAATTCGCAGCTATTCAGGAGAGCCCAGTACACACAACCAAAATCCCCAAACTGAAACCTGGAGGGAGCGAGTGTAAATACGCAGGGACATCAGCACAGCGTTACCCAATGAGATGTATCCCCCTGCCCAACGGCTGCACAACTCTGCTGATATTGAAGCTTTTTGTACCTTCCGATTTAGTTGGTGCTGCAATTCATACAGTTCTGCCTACGCCGCGCAACTCCTGTACAATGTCACAACACGCTACGCAGACAAAGCTGTACATGGCAGGGCAGTGCAATTGGACATTGTGCAGGAGGTGTGTGGCCGAGGCGCTACTGTATGAGGGTACAAAAAGCTTTGATGTTACCAGAATTACAGGCGCAGCCATTGGACAGGGGGATAATATTAAATGTGTAATGCTGTGATGTTATGCCCACATGAATTTAAATTCGCTCCCTCGTGGTTTCCGCTCCTGTGCCGAGGCCCCCAGACCCTGCTCCTGTGTTGTTTTGCTCTAGAACTTGATGAGAACAGAAGATTTTATGACCCACGAAAGTTAACTTAAAGATGGACTAGCTTTTGTTCTGCTTTGAAGGTGAACTTACCCTTTACATTACATTGTGCTGTATTATTACTTAGCCACAGCAATTGGTTCAGGTGCCGAGGGTCCGGCTGTCCTGGGCCTGCGCCGATCCCTGCAGAGAAATGTTCTGCCCTTTTGTTCTGCCACCAGATTTAACAGAAAGTTATTTAATTCCCCATATAGGCACCTGAGAGTCTTCCCTTAGCGCTTTTCCTGGCAGGCACGTATTCTGACCACTAAACACGCTGGGAAATAATTCATTTTGTTATTTCATTGATTTGCCCAATTGTCTTTCATTTTTGTGATTTTATTGCAGTTTTACACTTGCAGTGTTGTTCATTGCATTTCTTTTTGGTATTTGGTATTGGCACGTTCAGGAGACATGGGACTTTCCAAATCAGTTGTATTTTTGTGCATATGGATTTCTCGCCTGCCAACCCAGCTTTTGCACACAGAGCCCCCTGTCAGCGTATTATGTGCCGTAACCCCCCTAACACGGCAAAGCCATGCTAAAAACAGATCAGGAACACTAATAAAGGGATAAAACAAAAATTGTGAAAATCAGTGAAACAACAAAATAAGTCACATGACAGCGTAATTAGTATGAGTCAGAGTATTTGAATATCTAAATTGTGTGCTGTATGTGTGTGTAAATGTGAGTAAGTGTGTGTAAGTGTCCTGTCCTGAAGCGTGCCTGGTCCTCGGTGCTACAGTCCTAGTCCTCCATGTGCAGGAAGTCAGTGGGCCGGCGCTGGGGGGGAAGAAGGAAGCGGAACCAAGCAGCAGACGCGATGCGATCGTGCGACGATCACGTCACAGAGCCGACATGACAGCCCGCCTGGCTCGTTGCCCAGGGAGCTGTCATCGCTAGAAACCCTCTGCAGCGCCTCTCCAGAAAGAATCTTTATCTGCCAAACAACAGTAAAAGGGTTAAATGTTTTTTTTGAGTGAGAAAAAATAAGTTGCACAACAAAAAAGTTGTGCTGCAGGAAAAAGAGTTGCCTGCGTAAAAATACATCACGTCTGCATGTCAAGAATTACCGGTTTGCTAATTTTTGGTGAAACAGGACATATTCGCTCATCACTAGTTGGCACCTCATTTATACTACTAAAAGGATTCCGACTTGATAGGTATGGGGTACTTTATTTCTGAATTACACTTTTCACATTGCAAATAATTCACTCTACCATTTCCATTTTTATTCTTGGACCAACTAATATATATTTTTTTTAGTTGTAATATTGGTGTGTAGGCACCAATAGGCAAAAGGGCCCAAGTCTCATAAGAGCTATAGGGGTTTCTCCTGCTTGGGTGCTATTCTCCTGCCTACCACAAGGTGGGGCTACTCAGAACATTTGGCAAAAAAAGATTTCTGAGCCCTTTCTGAACACTATCATGCTGAGATCTTCAGGTACAACATAAGGCAGCCTACAGGAGACCTGCTTTTTGGAAGGGTAAGGGGTCTGGGGTTTCAGAGATCATTGTATTTCATGGGTTTGACTCTATGGTTCTCACTGCTTCTCACTGTGTGTATAATTAGTGTATTTTGTGTGGTGTTAACAAAGTGTCCATTTCCCAGTCTTTCAGGCATTTCTGGAGTTAATGGACTGCTTATTCCCCATCTTCCAAGGATCGTACCAGCATGTGAGAAGTTAATGGACTATTTATTTCCCATTTTCCAACAACATTTTGGCATGTGCAGAGTTAGTGGAATTCTTATTGTCCATTTTCTGAGGATCTTTCCAGCATGTGTGGAGTTAATGGAATGTTTATTCCCCTTTTTCCAAGGATCGTACCAGCATGTGTGGAGTTAATGGAGCGGTACATCAGGGTAGGGGCCCATTTCTGGCCAGACTATACAGGTGGGGGCACATACCATGAGCAGGAGAGAAGGAGGATCAGAGAGGAGCTGCAGGGGGTGAGTATGGAGAGAAATCCCTCTATATTAACCCTTAGCAGTGTGTTTGCTCCCTGCTGTCTCTCTTCAGCCCCCTCTGCCTCTGCCCCCTACCAACTCCCTGGTAAGGATGATGGCACACTAGGAGATTAGTTGCCCGCATCTGCGCTACCGCCGGCGACTGCTCTACTGAAAATGCTTTCCCATTGGCAATAATGTAAATCACTGGGGGGAAACGTACACGCGATCCCCCGCGAGGCAACTTAGGAAAGCGGAAGCGCATTGTAGTTTTCCCCACTGGCGATTTCCATTATTGCCTGTGAGAAGGGAACTAGGGACGTTTCTTCACCCGCGGTATCTCAGTTTATCATGGGTAAGAAAACGCCCTGTGTGCCGGTGCCCTAACCCATTAATAGTTTATCATTTCCTGCTACACATTTACAAAGCCTCCTTTTCCTCTGCCCCCAGACATGGCACTATTAACCTTTTGATACCAATTTCTCTCTCAATCCCCACTGCCCACCCTTTAAACTCCCTGTTTCCCTTATGCATGATGTTGGCACTGCATATATACTTGCTGTGTGCCCTGTGGGCATTATACATGATGTTGGCACTGTATATATACTGGCTGTGTGCATTGTGGGCATTATACATGATGTTGGCGTGGCATATATACTGGCTATGTGCCCTGTGGGCATTATACATGGTGTTGGCACTGCATATATACTGTCTGTGTGCCCGGTGGGCATTATACATGATGTTGGCACTGCATATATACGGTCTGTGTTCCCTGTAGGCATTAAACATGATGTTGGCACTGCATATATACTGGCTATGTGCACTGTGGGCATTATACATGATCTTGGCACTGCATATATACTGACTATGTGCCCTGTGGGCATTATACATGGTGTTGGCGCTGCATATGTACTGTCTGTATGCCCTGTGGGCATTATACATGGTGTTGGCGCTTCATATATACTGTCTGTGTGCCTTGTGGGCATTATACATGTTGTTGGCACTGCATATATACTGGCTGTGTGCCCTGTGGGCATTATACATGGTGTTGGCACTGCATATATACTGTCTTTGTGCCCTGTAGGCATTACACATGATGTTGGCACTGCATATATACTGGCTATGTGCACTGTGGGCATTATACATGATGTCCACAGGGCATGTGTATCCCACAGGTACAGAGTGTAACTGTGGGATAGTGAGTATAGTAAGGCAAGATGGTATCAGGGGTACAGAGTATAACTGTGGGATAGTGAGTATAGTAAGGCAAGATGGTATCAGGGGTACTGAATGTAACTGTGGGATAGTGAGTATAGTAAGGCAAGATGGTATCAGGGGTACAGAGTATAACTGTGGGATAGTGAGTATAGTAAGGCAAGATTATATCAGGGGTACTGAATGTAACTGTGGGATAGTGAGTATAGTAAGGCAAGATGGTATCAGGGGTACAGAGTGTAACTGTGGGATAGTGAGTATAGTAAGGCAAGATGGTATCAGGGGCACAGAGTGTAACTGTGGGATAGTGAGTATAGTAAGTCAAGATGGTATCAGGGGTATAGAGTGTAACTGGGATAGTGAGTATAGTAAGGCAAGATGGTATCAGTGGTACAGAGTGTAATTGTGGGACAGTGAGTATAGTAAGGCAAGATGGTATCAGGGGTATAGAGTGTAACTGGGATAGTGAGTATAGTAAGGCAAGATGGTATCAGGGGTATAGAGTGTAACTGGGATAGTGAGTATAGTAAGGCAAGATGGTATCAGTGGTACAGAGTGTAATTGTGGGACAGTGAGTATAGTAAGGCAAGATGGTATCAGGGGTACAGAGTGTAACTGTGGGATAGTGAGTATAGTAAGGCAAGATGGTATCAGGGGTACAGAGTGTAACTGTGGGATAGTGAGTATAGTAAGGCAAGATGGTATCAGGGGTATAGAGTGTAACTGGGATAGTGAGTATAGTAAGGCAAGATGGTATCAGGGGTACAGAGTGTAAGTGTGGGATAGTGAGTATAGTAAGGCAAGATGGTATCAGGGGTACAGAGTGTAACTGTGGGATAGTGAGTATAGTAAGGCAAGATGGTATCGGGTACAGAGTGTAACTGTGGGATAGTGAGTATAGTAAGGCAAAATGGTATCAGGGGTACAGAGTGTAACTGTGGGATAGTGAGTATAGTAAGGCAAGATGGTATCAGGGGTACAGAGTGTAACTGTGGGATAGTGAGTATAGTAAGGCAAGATGGTATCAGGGGTACAGAGTGTAACTGGGATAGTGAGTATAGTAAGGCAAGATGGTATCAGGGGTATAGAGTGTAACTGGGATAGTGAGTATAGTAAGGCAAGATGGTATCAGTGGTACAGAGTGTAATTGTGGGACAGTGAGTATTGTAAGGCAAGATGGTATCAGGGGTACAGAGTTTAACTGTGGGATAGTGAGTATAGTAAGGCAAGATGGTATCAGGGGTACAGAGTGTAACTGTGGGATAGTGAGTATAGTAAGGCAAGATGGTATCCGGGGTACAGAGTTTAACTGTGGGATAGTAAGTATATTAAGGCAAGATGGTATCAGGGGTACAGAGTGTAAGTGTGGGATAGTGAGTATAGTAAGGCAAGATGGTATCAGGGGTACAGAGTGTAACTGTGGGATAGTAAGTATATTAAGGCAAGATGGTATCAGGGGTACACAGTGTAACTGTGGGATAGTGAGTATAGTAAGGCAAGATGGTATCAGGGGTACAGAGTGTAACTGTGGGATAGTGAGTATAGTAAGGCAAGATGGTATCAGGGGTACAGAGTGTAACTGTGGGATAGTGAGTATAGTAAGGCAAGATGGTATCAAGGGTACAGAGTGTAACTGTGGGATAGTGAGTATAGTAAGGCAAGATGGTATCAGGGGTACAGAGTATAACTGTGGGATAGTGAGTATAGTAAGGCAAGATGGTATCAGGGGTACAGAGTGTAACTGTGGGATAGTGAGTATAGTAAGGCAAGATGGTATCAGGGGTACAGAGTGTAACTGTGGGATAGTGAGTATAGTAAGGCAAGATGGTATCAGGGGTACAGAGTGTAACTGTGGGATAGTGAGTATAGTAAGGCAAGATGGTATCAGGGGTACAGAGTATAACTGTGGGATAGTGAGTATAGTAAGGCAAGATGGTATCAGGGGTACTGAATGTAACTGTGGGATAGTGAGTATAGTAAGGCAAGATGGTATCAGGGGTACAGAGTATAACTGTGGGATAGTGAGTATAGTAAGGCAAGATTATATCAGGGGTACTGAATGTAACTGTGGGATAGTGAGTATAGTAAGGCAAGATGGTATCAGGGGTACAGAGTGTAACTGTGGGATAGTGAGTATAGTAAGGCAAGATGGTATCAGGGGTACAGAGTGTAACTGTGGGATAGTGAGTATAGTAAGGCAAGATGGTATCAGTGGTACAGAGTGTAACTGTGGGATAGTGAGTATAGTAAGGCAAGATGGTATCAGGGGTATAGAGTGTAACTGGGATAGTGAGTATAGTAAGGCAAGATGGTATCAGGGGTATAGAGTGTAACTGGGATAGTGAGTATAGTAAGGCAAGATGGTATCAGGGGTACAGAGTGTAACTGTGGGATAGTGAGTATAGTAAGGCAAGATGGTATCAGGGGTACAGAGTGTAACTGTGGGATAGTGAGTATAGTAAGGCAAGATGGTATCAGGGGTACAGAGTGTAAGTGTGGGATAGTGAGTATAGTAAGGCAAGATGGTATCAGGGGTACAGAGTGTAACTGTGGGATAGTGAGTATAGTAAGGCAAGATGGTATCAGGGGTACAGAGTGTAACTGTGGGATAGTGAGTATAGTTGTAATCCTATGCACATTAGGCATTAAACTGTTCGGGGGCCCCGTGGCGCTGCCATTCATTTTTAAGGAGCAATGATGTAAAATGTAAGCTGTAACGTGATGTTTAGGTGCTGCTTCAAAACGCTAATTTACAGAAAGTTTTGCAACTTAGTAGTTTGGAGTTGAGAGACATGGTTACCCCGTTCAGATTCACCCTAACGTGTACTGTCCAAAAATACATGGCTTTCTTGGGTAAACTTGGGGATATTTTTGTAACTTTACTCTACATAAAATGCAGTAAGTGCATTGATTTTGCAGTAGCTAAAGTGACCTATGGGATAAATTGTATGCGCTATTGTGATGGAGTCTCTGTAGGCCGGACCCTTATGTAATGCTGTACATACCGGCACCAAACTGCCCAGTAGCGCCCTGGCATTCATATTTAGGGGATTCACACTGATAAAAGTAATAGTGACACGTTCCTATCAGCTATAAGTATTGGCTCCTGGTTCCAGTGGTACCGTACCCTGTAGGGGCACAGCACTTCCCTTTAGCCCGGCACGTTAGCGGGACTTGCACCTCAGTTTGAGCGCATACCTGCTTTCTCCAGATGGTGGCGCCATTGGGCCGAAGTTGTGTCTCCGGCTCATGTGGAATTGTAGGGGGGTAAAAATGCGGTGTTTGAGCTAAAATACAACATGGTTACGTAAAATAGCCTAAAATGGCACATTGTATGCCGCACTTCCGATTATAAATGACCCCTGCGGCATTCTTGGTTTCGCTTGTAGATTTGTTCCACTGTTATTAAGGGGGAAGTTGACCTTTAAATTAGCATTAAGTGTGATGTACACAGGGATATTCCAAAACAGTTTGCAGTTAGTCTTTATTTTCTAGCTTTCTTATTATTTAGCTTTTTGTTCAGCTGAGCGTCTTGGAGTTTCAACAGATAGCTAGTTGCTAGGTCCAGTTTTCCCTAGCAACCCAATTTTGGTTTGAACGAGAGAAAGGAAAATGAATAGGAGAGAAATATTAGTAGTACAGTAAAACCCTTAGTTCAGCTTCTCCACAGGGTACAATGGCGCTACCCAAATAAAGCTGTACATGGGGTGGGTACACAGGTTGGTAACATCTTGCCCTACTGACGCCATCTTGTTCTGCTGAACCTATGTTACCTTCCGCTGCTGCTGTGCAGGAACCTTCTGTGCTTGGGGGAACTCGCATGAATGGTCCTGCAGCTCCAGTGGCTTTGGTGCTACAACTCCCAGTACCCTGCATCCACCTTAAGGCAATGTTTTATATACATAGTACATAGTATTAATGGGAAGGAGCACACACAGAGCAGGTGAATGCTGCTTGCTTAGACTTTATTTTAGTGTTGCCAGGATGCTTGAAAAAGGTGCAGGTCTCCCCAAAACACGCCCCAAACTACAATAAAGTATAAGTAGAATGAAGCTGCTATTTGTGTGCTCCATCTATGCTCGGCCCAGGGCACGGGCACTTGTTTGTCTGCTTGTACTACCATATATAAACTGCCCAATACCCAGATACCCATCTGTGAAAATCAGTTTTATTAATAATACAAATAATAAATTGTGTTTTTCATTGATTCTGAGGAAGGCAAAAAAAACCTCTGAGAAGCTTTGAGCCAATCTGCTTCATTAGAGGGAAAAATTCCTTCCTGACTCCTTAACGGCAATCGGATTTGCTCCCAGAATCAATGCCTTCACCCTGCTTGCCATAATCAAGGGAAGCAGGGTGAGGGAAACAAGGGAATATGGTAGCATACACACCATTCCATTGGGCCCCAGGCAGCCTGCAGACCCCGGCTCCTGCAGTCTGAGGGATGGATGGAAAGGGAATGCAGTTTTTACCAAGCACCTTAAGGTGCTCTTGTGTATGAACCATATTTTAGATGAAAGGGGGAGCACCGCTGGTGGAATTACGGTGGATGGGAGTGCAGGCACCGCTGGTGGAATTACGGTGGATGGGAGTGCAGGCACCGCTGGTGGAATTACGGTGGATGGGAGTGCAGGCACCGCTGGTGGAATTGCGGTTGATAGGAGAGAAGGTGGATCTGGGCGGATCTTACCTTTTGCCTTTTAGTTAGTTGAAATGAAACTTCTGACAAGCACTGCCCTAAGGTAAGATGGTGGCACAAGAGGAAGGTCTTGGTCTTCCTCCAGTATCTGGTTCCAATGAAAGGCTCAATGGTCAGATCAGCCCTATTTGGCCCAGAATGTGGATCTGTTTGGCACCAGACTCACAAATGTGTATTTAGTAAATCCAAATTACTGTAAACTATGGATATGGAAACTATTCTGTAAACTGTGGGATAGTGAGTATAGTAAGGCAAGATGGTATCAGGCCTATAGAGTATAACTGTAGAATAGTGAGTTGTAAGGCAAGATGGTATCAGGGGTACAGAGTTTAACTGTGGGATAGCTCACACTAATGCTGGATGCTGGCACAGGTACACGGGGCAGAAAGTGGGGGCTAAATAAATATATGGCTACACACTAATGCTGGATGCTGGCACAGGTACACGGGGCAGAAAGTGGGGGCTAAATAAATATATGGCTACACACTAATGCTGGATGCTGGCACAGGTACACGGGGCAGAAAGTGGGGGCTAAATAAATATATGGCTACACACTAATGCTGGATGCTGGCACAGGTACACGGGGCAGAAAGTGGGGGCTAAATAAATATATGGCTACACACTAATGCTGGATGCTGGCACAGGTACACGGTGCAGAAAGTGGGGGCTAAATAAATATATGGCTACACACTAATGCTGGATGCTGGCACAGGTACACGGGGCAGAAAGTGGGGGCTAAATAAATATATGGCTACACACTTATGCTGGATGCTGGCATAGGTACACGGGATGGAAAGTGGGGGCTAAATAAATATATGGCTACACACTAATGCTGGATGCTGGCACAGGTACACGGCGCAGAAAGTGGGGGCTAAATAAATATATGGCTACACACTAATGCTGGAACAGGTATACGGGGCAGAAAGTGGGGGCTAAATAAATATATGGCTACACACTAATGCTGGATGCTGGCACAGGTACACGGGGCAGAAAGTGGGGGCTAAATAAATATATGGCTACACACTAATGCTTGATGCTGGAACAGGTATACGGAGCAGAAAGTGGGGGCTAAATAAATGAATGGCTACACACTAATGCTGGATGCTGGCACAGGTATACGAAGCAGAAAGTGGGGGCTAAATAAATATATGGCTTCACACTAATGCTGGATGCTGACACAGGTACACGGGACAGAAAGTGGGGGCTAAATAAATATATGGCTACACACTAATGCTGGATGCTGGCACAGGTACACGGGGCAGAAAGTGGGGGCTAAATAAATATATGGCTACACACTAATGCTGGATGCTGGCACAGGTACACGGGGCAGAAAGTGGGGGCTAAATAAATATATGGCTACACACTAATGCTGGATGCTGGCACAGGTACACGGGATATAAAGTGGGGGCTAAATAAATATATGGCTACACACTAATGCTGGATGCTGGCACAGGTACACGGGATGGAAAGTGGGGGCTAAATAAATATATGGCTACACACTAATGCTGGATGCTGGCACAGGTACACGGGGCAGAAAGTGGGGGCTAAATAAATTAATGGCTACACACTAATGCTGGATGCTGGCACAGGTATACGAAGCAGAAAGTGGGGGCTAAATAAATATATGGCTACACACTAATGCTGGATGCTGACACAGGTACACGGGACAGATAGTGGGGGCTAAATAAATATATGGCTACACACTAATGCTGGATGCTAGCACAGGTACATGGGGCAGAAAGTGGGGGCTAAATAAATATATGGCTACACACTAATGCTGGATGCTAGCACAGGTACATGGGGCAGAAAGTGGGGGCTAAATAAATATATGGCTACACACTAATGCTGGATGCTGGCACAGGTACACGGGGCAGAAAGTGGGGGCTAAATAAATATATGGCTACAGACTAATGCTTGATGCTGGCACAGGTACACGGGGCAGAAAGTGGGGGCTAAATAAATATATGGCTACACACTAATGCTGAATGCTGGCACAGGTACACGGGGCAGAAAGTGGGGCTAAATAAATATATGGCTACACACTAATGCTGGATGCTGGCACAGGTACACGGGGCAGAAAGTGGGGGCTAAATAAATATATGGCTACACACTAATGCTGGATGGTGGCACAGGTACACGGGGCAGAAAGTGGGGCTAAATAAATATATGGCTACACCCTAATGCTGGATGTTGGCACAGGTACACGGGGCAGAAAGTGGGGCTAAATAAATATATGGCTACACACTAATGCTGGATGCTGGCACAGGTACATGGGATAGAATGTGGGGGCTAAATAAATATATGGCTACACACTAATGCTTGATGCTGGCACAGGTACACGGGGCAGAAAGTGGGGCTAAATAAATATATGGCTACACCCTAATGCTGGATGTTGGCACAGGTACACGGGGCAGAATGTGGGGGCTAAATAAATATATGACTACACACTAATGCTGGATGCTGGCACAGGTACACGGGGCGGAAAGTGGGGGCTAAATAAATGAATGGCTACACACTAATGCTGGATACTGACACAGGTACACGGGGCAGAAAGTGGGGGCTAAATAAATATATGGCTACACACTAATGCTGGATGCTGGCACAGGTATACGAAGCAGAAAGTGGGGGCTAAATAAATATATGGCTACACACTAATGCTGGATGCTGGCACAGGTACACGGGGCAGAAAGTGGGGGCTAAATAAATATATGGCTACACACTAATGCTGGATGCTGGCACAGGTACACGGGATGGAAAGTGGGGGCTAAATAAATATATGGCTACACACTAATGCTGGATGCTGGCACAGGTACACGGGATAGAATGTGGGGGCTAAATAAATATATGGCTACACACTAATGCTTGATGCTGGCACAGGTACACGGGGCAGAAAGTGGGGGCTAAATAAATATATGGCTACACACTAATGCTGGATGCTGGTACAGGTATACGGGGCAGAAAGTGGGGGCTAAATAAATATATGGCTACACACTAATGCTGGATGCTGGCACAGGTACACGGGATTGAAAGTAGGGGCTAAATAAATATATGGCTACACACTATTGCTTGATGCTGGCACAGGTACACGGGATTGAAAGTTAGGGCTAAATAAATATATGGCTACACACTAATGCTGGATGCTGGCACAGGTACACGGGATGGAAAGTGGGGGCTAAATAAATATATGGCTACACACTAATGCTGGATGCTGGCACAGGTACACAGGATTGAAAGTGGGGGCTAAATAAATATATGGCTACACACTAATGCTGGATGCTGGCACAGGTACACGGGATAGAATGTGGGGGCTAAATAAATATATGGCTACACACTAATGCTGGATTCTGGCACAGGTACACGGGGCAGAAAGTGGGGGCTAAATAAATATATGGCTACACACTAATGCTGGATGCTGGCACAGGTACACGGGATAGAAAGTGGGGGCTAAATAAATATATGGCTACACACTAATGCTGGATTCTGGCACAGGTACACGGGGCAGAAAGTGGGGGCTAAATAAATATATGGCTACACACTAATGCTGGATGCTGGCACAGGTACACGGGATAGAAAGTGGGGGCTAAATAAATATATGGCTAAACACTAATGCTGGATGCTGGCACAGGTACACGGGGCGGAAAGTGGGGGCTAAATAAATGAATGGCTACACACTAATGCTGGATGCTGGCACAGGTACACGGGGCAGAAAGTGGGGGGCTAAATAAATATATGGCTACACCACTAATGCTGGATGCTGGCACAGGTACATGGGGCAGAAAATTGGGGCTAAATAAATGAATGGCTACACACTAATGCTGGATTCTGGCACAGGTACACGGGGCAGAAAGTGGGGGCTAAATAAATATATGGCTACACACTAATGCTGGATGCTGGCACAGGTACACGGGATAGAAAGTGGGGGCTAAATAAATATATGGCTACACACTAATGCTGGATGCTGACACAGGTACACGGGACAGAAAGTGGGGGCTAAATAAATATATGGCTACACACTAATGCTGGATGCTATCACAGGTACACGGGGCAGAAAGTGGGGGCTAAATAAATATATGGCTACACACTAATGCTGGATGCTGGCACAGGTACACGGGACAGAAAGTGGGGGCTAAATAAATATATGGCTACACACTAATGCTGGATGCTATCACAGGTACACGGGGCAGAAAGTGGGGGCTAAATAAATATATGGCTACACACTAATGCTTGATGCTGGTACAGGTACACGGGGCAGAATGTGGGGGCTAAATAAATATATGGCTACACACTAATGCTTCATGCTGGCACAGGTACACGGGGCAGAAAGTGGGGGCTAAATAAATATATGGCTACACACTAATGCTGGATGCTGGCACAGGTACACGGGGCAGAAAGTGGGGGCTATATAAATGAATGGCTACACACTAATGCTGGATGCTGGCACAGGTACACGGGGCAGAAAGTGGGGGCTAAATAAATATATGGCTACACACTAATGCTGGATGCTGCACAGGTACACGGGGCAGAAAGTGGGGGCTAAATAAATATATGGCTACACACTAATGCTGGATGCTGGCACAGGTACACGGGGCAGAAAGTGGGGGCTAAATAAATATATGTCTACACACTAATGCTTGATGCTGGCACAGGTACACGGGGCAGAAAGTGGGGGCTAAATAAATATATGGCTACACACTAATGCTGGATGCTGGCACAGGTACACGGGATAGAATGTGGGGGCTAAATAAATATATGGCTACACACTAATGCTTGATGCTGGCACAGGTACACGGGGCAGAAAGTGGGGGCTAAATAAATATATGGCTACACACTAATGCTTCATGCTGGCACAGGTACACGGGGCAGAAAGTGGGGGCTAAATAAATATATGGCTACACACTAATGCTGGATGCTGGCACAGGTACACGGGGCAGAAAGTGGGGGCTAAATATATATATGGCTACACACTAATGCTGGATGCTGGCACAGGTACACGGGGCAGAAAGTGGGGGCTAAATAAATATATGGCTACACACTAATGCTGGATGCTAGCACAGTACACGGGCAGAAAGTGGGGGCTAAATAAATATATGGCTACACACTAATGCTGGATGCTGGCACAGGTACACGGGGCAGAAAGTGGGGGCTAAATAAATATATGGCTACACACTAATGCTGGATGCTGGCACAGGTACACGGGGCAGAAAGTGGGGGCTAAATAAATATATGGCTACACACTAATGCTGGATGCTGGCACAGGTACACGGGGCAGAAAGTGGGGGCTAAATAAATATATGGCTACACACTAATGCTGGATGCTGGCACAGGTACACGGGGCCAGAAAGTGGGGGCAAAATAATATATGGCTACACACTAATGCTGGATGCTGGCACAGGTACACGGGGCAGAAAGTGGGGCCTAAATAAATTTATGGCTACACACTAATGCTGGATGCTGGCACAGGTACACGGGGCAGAAAGTGGGGGCTAAATAAATATATGGCTACACACTAATGCTGGATGCTGGCACAGGTACACGGGGTAGAAAGTGGGGGCTAAATAAATATATGGCTACACACTAATGCTGGATGCTGGCACAGGTACACGGGGCAGAAAGTGGGGGCTAAATAAATATATGGCTACACACTAATGCTGGATGCTGGCACAGGTACACAGGATAGAATGTGGGGGCTAAATAAATATATGGCTACACACTAATGCTGGATGCTGGCACAGGTACACGGGGCAGAAAGTGGGGGCTAAATAAATATATGGCTACACACTAATGCTGGATGCTGGCACAGGTACACGGGGCAGAAAGTGGGGGCTAAATAAATATATGGCTACACACTAATGCTTGATGCTGGCACAGGTACACGGGGCAGAAAGTGGGGGCTAAATAAATATATGGCTACACACTAATGCTGGATGCTGGCACAGGTACACGGGATTGAAAGTGGGGGCTAAATAAATATATGGCTACACACTAATGCTGGATGCTGGCACAGGTACACGGGCAGAAAGTGGGGGCTAAATAAATATATGGCTACACACTAATGCTGGATGCTGGCACAGGTACACGGGGCAGAAAGTGGGGGCTAAATAAATATATGGCTACACACTAATGCTGGATGCTGGCACAGGTACACAGGATAGAAAGTGGGGCTAAATAAATATATGGCTACACACTAATGCTGGATGCTGGCACAGGTACACGGGGCCAGAAAGTGGGGGCTAAATAAATATATGGCTACACACTAATGCTGATGCTGGCACAGGTACACGGGGCAGAAAGTGGGGGCTAAATAAATATATGGCTACACACTAATTGCTGGATGCTGGCACAATTACACAGGATAGAAGTTGGGGGCTAAATAAATATATGGCTACACACTAATGCTGGATGCTGGCACAGGTACACGGGAGAAAGTGGGGCTAAATAAATATATGGCTACACACTAATGCTGGATGCTGGCACA
Organism: Xenopus tropicalis; assembly: GCF_000004195.4. NCBI lineage: Eukaryota > Metazoa > Chordata > Amphibia > Anura > Pipidae > Xenopus > Xenopus tropicalis. The sequence continues at coordinate 20,941,332 of NC_030684.2, read as the reverse complement.
GGTACACAGGATAGAATGTGGGGGCTAAATAAATATATGGCTACACACTAATGCTTGATGCTGGCACAGGTACACGGGGCAGAAAGTGGGGGCTAAATAAATATATGGCTACACACTAATGCTGGATGCTGGCACAGGTACACGGGCAGAAAGTGGGGGCTAAATAAATATATGGCTACACACTAATGCTTGATGCTGGCACAGGTACACGGGGCAGAAAGTAGGGGCTAAATAAATATATGGCTACACACTAATGCTGGAGTGGCACAGGTACACGGGGCAGAAAGTGGGGCTAAATAAATATATGGCTACACACTAATGCTGGATGCTGGCACAGGTACACGGGATAGAAAGTGAGGGCTAAATAAATATATGGCTACACACTAATGCTGGATGCTGGCACAGGTACACGGGATAGGAAGTGGGGGCTAAATAAATATATGGCTACACACTAATGCTGGATGCTGGCACAGGTACACGGGGCAGAAAGTTGGGGCTAAATAAATATATGGCTACACACTAATGCTGGATGCTATCACAGGTACACGGGGCAGAAAGTGGGGGCTAAATAAATATATGGCTACACACTAATGCTGGATGCTGGCACAGGTACACGGGGCAGAAAGTGGGGGCTAAAATAAATATATGGCTACACACTAATGCTGGATGCTGGCACAGGTACACGGGGCAGAAAGTGGGGGCTAAATAAATATATGGCTACAACACTAATGCTTGATGCTGGCACAGTTACACGGGGGCAGAAAGTGGGGGCTAAATAAATATATGGCTACACACTAATGCTTCATGCTGGCACAGGTACACGGGCAGAAAGTGGGGGCTAAATAAATATATGGCTACACACTAATGCTGGATGCTGGCACAGGTACACGGGGCAGAAAGTGGGGGCTAAATAAATATATGGCTACACACTAATGCTTGATGCTGCACAGGTACACGGGGCAGAAAGTGGGGGCTAAATAAATATATGGCTACACACTAATGCTTGATGCTGGCACAGGTACACGGGGCAGAAAGTGGGGGCTAAATAAATATATGGCTACACACTAATGCTTGATGCTGGCACAGGTACACGGGGCAAAAGTGGGGGCTAAATAAATATATGGCTACACACTAATGCTTCATGGCTGGCACAGGTACACGGGGCAGAAAGTGGGGGCTAAATAAATATATGGCTACACACTAATGCTGGATGCTGGCACAGGTACACGGGGCAGAAAGTGGGGGCTAAATAAATATATGGCTACACACTAATGCCTTGATGCTGGCACAGGTACACGGGGATAGAAAGTGGGGGCTAAATAAATATATGGCTACACACTAATGCTGGATGCTGGCACAGGTATACGAAGCAAAAGTGGGGGCTAAATAAATATATGGCTACACACTAATGCTTCATGCTGGCACAGGTACACGGGGCAGAAAGTGGGGGCTAAATAAATATATGGCTACACACTAATGCTGGATCTGGCACAGGTACACGGGCAGAAAATGGGGGCTAAATAAAATATATGGCTACACACTAATGCTGGATGCTGGCACAGGTACACGGGAGAAAGTGGGGGCTAAATATATATATGGCACACACTAATGCTGGATGCTGGCACAGGTACACGGGGCAGAAAGTGGGGGCTAAATAAATATATAGCTACACACTAATGCTGGATGCTGGCACAGGTACACGGGGCAGAAAGTGGGGGCTAAATAAATATATGGCTACACACTAATGCTGGATGCTGGCACAGGTACACGGGGCAGAAGTGGGGGCTAAATAAATATATGGCTACACACTAATGCTGGATGCTGGCACAGGTACACGGGGCAGAAAGTGGGGGCTAAATAAATATATGGCTACACACTAATGCTGGATGCTGGCACAGGTAACACGGGGCAGAAAGTGGGGGCTAAATAAATTAATGGGCTACACACTAATGCTGGATGCTGGCACAGGTACACGAAGCAGAAAGTGGGGGCTAAATAAATATATGGCTACACACTAATGCTTCATGCTGGGCACAGGTACACGGGGCAGAAAGTGGGGGCTAAATAAATATATGGCTACACACTAATGCTGGATGCGGCACAGGTACACGGGGCAGAAAGTGGGGGCTAAATAAATATATGGCTACAGACTAATGCTGGATGCTGGCACAGGTACACGGGGCAGAAAGTGGGGCTAAATAAATATATGGGCTACACACTAATGCTGGATGCTGGCACAGGTACACGGGATGGAAAGTGGGGGCTAAATAAATATATGGCTACACACTAATGCTGGATGCTGGCACAGGTTACACGGGATAGAATGTGGGGGCTAAATAAATATATGGCTACACACTAATGCTGATGCTGGCACAGGTACACGGGCAGAAAGTGGGGGCTAAATAAATTATATGGCTACACACTAATGCTTATGCTGGCACAGGTACATGGGGCAGAAAGTGGGGGCTAAAAAATATATGGCTACACACTAATGCTGGATGTGGTACAGGTATACGGGGCAGAAAGTGGGGGCTAAATAAATATATGGCTACACACTAATGCTGGATGCTGGCACAGGTACACGGGATTGAAAGTAGGGGGCTAAATAAATATATGGCTACACACTAATGCTGATGCTGGCACAGGTACACGGGATTGAAAGTAGGGCTAAATAAATATATGGCTTACACACTATTGCTTGATGCTGGCACAGGTACACGGGATGGAAAGTGGGGGCTAAATAAATATATGGCTACACACTAATGCTGGATGCTGGCACAGGTACACGGGATAGAAAGTGGGGGCTAAATAAATATATGGCTACACACTAATGCTGGATGCTGGCACAGGTACACGGGGCAGAAAGTGGGGGCTAAATAAATATATGGCTACACCACTAATGCTGGAGCTGGCACAGGTACACGGATAGAAAGTGGGGGCTAAATAAATATATGGCTACACACTAATGCTGGATGCTGGCACAGGTATACGGGATAGAAAGTGGGGGCTAAATAAATATATGGCTACACACTAATGCTGGATTCTGGCACAGGTACACGGGGCAGAAAGTGGGGGCTAAATAAATATATGGCTACACACTAATGCTGGATGCTGGCACAGGTACACGGGATAGAAAGTGGGGGCTAAATAAATATATGGCTACACACTAATGCTGGATTCTGGCACAGGTACATGGGGCAGAAAGTGGGGACTAAATAATTATATGGCTACACACTAATGTGGATGCTGGCACAGGTACACGGGGATAGAAAGTGGGGGCTAAATAAATATATGGCTACACACTAATGCTGGATGCTGGCACAGGGTACACGGGGCGGAAAGTGGGGGCTAAATAAATGAATGGCTACACACATAATGCTGGATGCTGGCACAGGTACACGGGGCAGAAAGTGGGGGCTAAATAAATATATGGCTACACACTAATGCTGGATGCTGGCACAGGACACGGGGGCAGATAGTGGGGGCTAAATAAATATATGGGCTACACACTAATGCTGGATGCTGGCACAGGGTACATGGGGCAGAAAGTGGGGCTAAATAAATGAATGGCTACACACTAATGCTGGATTCTGGCACAGGTACACGGGGCAGAAAGTGGGGGCTAAATAAATATATGGCTACACACTAATGCTGGATGCTGACACAGGTACACGGGACAGAAAGTGGGGCTAAATAAAATATATGGCACACACTAATGCTTGGATGCTGGCACAGGTACACGGGATAGAAAGTGGGGCCCTAATAATATATGGCTACACCACTAATGCTGGCACAGGTACACGGGGCAGAAAGTGGGGGCTAAATAAATATATGGCTACACCACTAATGCTGGATGCTATCACAGGTACAGGGGCAGAAAGTGGGGGCTAAATAAATATATGGCTACACACTAATGCTTGATGCTGGCACAGGTACACGGGGCAGAAAGGTGGGGCTAAATAAATATATGGCTACACACTAATGCTGGATGCTGGCACAGGTACACGGGGCAGAAAGTGGGGGCTATATAATATGAATGGCTACACACTAATGCTGGATGCTGGCACAGGTACACGGGATAGAAAGTGGGGGCTAAATAAATATATGGTACACACTAATGCTGGATGCTGGCACAGGTACACGGGGCAGAAAGTGGGGGCTAAATAAATATATGGCTACACACTAATGCTGGATGCTGGCACAGGTACACGG